>NC_136264.1:99313600-99381100 GCF_964187855.1 Myxine glutinosa | reverse complement strand
CCTGCTGCCTGTACAAGTCTCCACTCTGCAGACATTCAGAACCCGCGCGTTCCCGGTCCCCGAAAAAAAACCCCAGAGCTCAGAAACAGCAAACGAGATGAATCTATCTCCGTATCGTATGGCGCGCCCGTACACGCAACCTGCTGAAAACTCCTCTGAAAGACGCCAGCAATGTCACCACAGTCCTTCTCCGCCGTTCAAGAGCGACCGGTTAACATTGTGAGTGATAAAGTCTTGAAAGGAATGTCTTGCCTTCCGACCGAAGGATCCTTACCTTCTCTTCGTCAGATATTTGCTCCTCGTAGTCGGCCATCTTGCGGCGAGGCACGCCCCGCACGGCGCAAAGCACGCCGGGAAAGGAGTGTGAGCGCCGGGAGGGCAGGCCTTCAAAGGGGCGGGTCATGAAATCAAATTTGTCAAATCGATTCCTGGTGTCCTGTCGTTGGTTTTATGAACATGCCACTGATTTAATATAAAACTCTCGTTTTTTAATTATACTGAAATCATTAACTTGTTTAAAGATATATTTATCGTCGTGTTTTGTACGGGCGTATTTTTGTAAAAACTTCGACACAGTATGGGCCTATATATATAGGCCTATTGTTATTTAGGTGAGGTAGGGGGATATATAGATAGAGGTAGATCTGCCTAGGTAGGTGCTCTGATGCTGCGAAGAAGAAGAACCAGCTCGATGTAAGTAAAGCATCAGTCACATTTGCCCTATGGCTAGGATACGGCGGCCGTACCCCCCCTAAATTGACAGAAACGTGCGGCGGCCGCAGAGTTTCTGAGGTGGCCCCAGGGTGGCCCTAGGGCATATGGCTATCTTTTACAGGCCGTAGGGGTCGCCGTGGAATTATAGCGCGGAGTTATAACTTTTTTCATTTCTAGGGTGGCCGTAGCAATTCGACAAGCCGTAGCCATGACGACGATATACATATGAAAAAGAACTCTTATATATACCCACTCGTTACCGTCCGTCTGGCCGCACGTTCGCCTTAGGGCCCCCCTGCGGTCACCTTGCGGGCACCTTGAGGCTACCTTGCGTCTGCCTTGAAAATTATATGGCCGCTGCAGGGACGCCCTAAGGTCACCGTGCGACATCAAATCAAAGACCGTACGGCACCCCCACGTTTTCGGTCTCCACAATTTCTAAATACCCCGTGCGGCTACCCGAAAAATAAAAACATATGTGACTGCTACATTGTGTGACCGTGGAAATACTGCGGCCGCCCTATAATTGCTAGTGGCCGTAGATTTTTTAGACCCTACGGCCGCCGAGCCAAATGTGACTGAAGCATTAGTCAGGGACCTGTCTAGCATGGGTTGTCGGAGTAAGCTGCGTATCTGTGTCCCCGCCACGAGGGGGCGGGGCATGTACAGTAGTTCTCGGGTTTATGCTAATTCCCCGGTGTGTCAGCCCCTCTGTGATCATTCCAGTGTCTATTATGGCAACACATCACATACATTAGTTAGCCCCATTGGCACACCACATATATAAATTCCTCCCTCCCCACCCCCCCTCACAATGACTGACTCAAACAACCAACAGGAAGCAACCACGCACTACGTCGCCATGGCAAACACACATCGACCAGGCAGGCAATAGCCATGCCCAGAAGGACTCACGATTGACAGGAGGGAGGGGCGAGTAAAGAGCAGGTCGCTGATTGGAGAGTAGGGAAGGATGTGTGATTGGTCAGGGGAGGGGCAGAAAGCTTCCCCGTGATTGGCGGAAGGAGCGACACACTGATTGACCACGGACCGATGGCATGACACGAAGGGCAAAGGCGCTCGGCAATCAGAGAGGAGGGCGCAAAAGATGTCCAAGAAGCGACGCACTGGTTGGAGGAGAGGAGGGCTGACGTCACGGGACGGCCAGTAAAACCCCTCGCTCGCCGGCATTTTGGTCTCTTCCCTTTGCCCTCTTGCTTTGGACTGTCCCTTTGTGCTGGACCTTCTCTTGCCTTCGGACTTTTGTGGAGGAACGAGGAGTTCAAAAGACGGTGGAGAGATGGAGCGCTGACGATTCTCCTTCCCTGCGTTCACATGCAAACAACGAGCGTATAGGCGAGGCTCGCCGCTGAAGCTTGACGAGCTTGGTGTGAGCGAGGCGCTTGGTGAGGCCTGACAGAGCGCGAACAAGGACGCATCGAGGCCTGGTGAATGGGGGCACGGGGAGGCCTGCTTCGCGCCAACACCGGAGCCTGACGGAGCCGAAACGGCCGAACGATTCCTGACTGCCAGACAAAGCTAAGCCAGCACAAACGCGCACACAACGGTTTCTTTCATTTATCCTTTCCATTTGTTGTGTCGTTGAAGTCTGTGTGGGGACGTCCCGATATAGAGGTTTAGTTTTTGTTGTCGCGTTTCCTTGTCCCGATATTTATTAAATAATTCCTTTCATTATTTTCCCTTTGATTCTAAAACCCGTTCGTGTGAGTTAATTTCCACAGGGTCAAGACGCTGGCGCGCACGGACCATGAGGTAAATCACGCCGCTTCTTCTTCTTCTTTCCTTCTTCCTCCCACGCGAGTATAGGAAATCCGCCATTGATCATTGCCTCCTTAAACTCGTTTCCATCCGTGATTTCCCGGTCTTCACCGAGGGCCATCGCACGACAATATATATCTACTATATAAGAGAGCCGTTGGTCTGTCTATGTCTGTGTGTCTGTCTGTGTGTCGCCATTTTTCTCAGAGATGGCTGAACGGATCTTCGTCAAACTTTCAGAGCTTCATTAATGAGGGCCTAGGAGTGTTTTAGGCCAAAAGAAAAATTATTTTGGAAAAAAAAGTTCGCTTTACTCCTGCTTGTACTATATAAGTTCAAAACACACCTGGTCACAAGTGTGCCGCACTGACCGGGTCCTCAGTCGAGGTCCTCAGCATCAACCCGTTTCGGCCCTTCAACCTCGATACGGTCAGCTAAGGTGGGCCAGCAGGGGCACATACACATCCACATGCAGCAACAACACCTGGATGCGTACATACCCCCACCCCCAGCCAGTGTGAATGCAGACGACAACAGCAACACCTCCACATCCAGAATCCACAACACCAAACAAACATGGTGAAACACTCAAACACCCACCTTTATACCCTTCACCACTCACCAACAAAACACACCAGATCATTCATACACACACATCTACACACATACAGTCACGTGAAAAAGTAAGTACACCCCATGTAAAGTTTTGACGATCAACATATTTCAACATACAGCTATTTGATCTTCATTTCAACAATATTGTTGGATAAAGGTGATATAATATAACAAATATCATGAAACATTTACATTTTGTAGTCCATTGTATAATTTAAATAAACATAAATGCAAATTTCGCATGTGGAAAAAGTAAGTGCACCCTTGGCTCTAATAGGTGGTATTGCCCCCTTTGGCAGAAACAACCTCAAGTAGGCGTATCTTATAACTGTCTACCAGTCTCTGACATCGACTGGGAGAATTTTTTGCCCACTCCTCCATGCAGAATTCTTTCAGCTGTGTGATGTTTGAGGAGTTTCTTGCATGCACAGCTCGTTTCAAATCCCCCCACAACATCTCGATGGGATTTAGATCCGGGCTTTGACTTGGCCATTCCAGAACCCTCCATTTCTTTCTTTTCAGCCATTCCTTGGTGGATTTACTGGTATGTTTAGGGTCATTGTCATGTTGCAAGGTCCACCCTCGGTTGAGCTTCAACTTTCCGAAAGATGGCCTCACATTATCCTCAAGCACCCTCTGGTACAATGAAGAATTCATAGTGGATTCTATGATGGTGAGCTGCCCAGGCCCTGATGCAGCAAAGCTGCACCCAAACTAAAATATTTCCACCACCATGCTTTACAGTTGGTATCAGGTTCTTATGGTCAAATGCTGTCTTTGGTTTTTGCCAAACATGTCTTCTGGTACTGTGGCCATATAGCTCTACCTATGACTCATCTGTCCACAGCACATTGTTCCAGAAGTGCTGGTCTTTGCCGAGGTGTTCATTGGCAAACTTTAGTCTTGCCCTGATGTTCTTTCTGAACAGCAAAGGTTTCCTCCTGGCACACCTCCCATGTAGATAAAATTTGTGCAGCCTCTTTCTAATGGTAGACTCGTGCACTTTGACATCAACAGTGGCAAGAGCTACATGTAGGTCCCATGATGACCTTCTGGGGTTCTTAGAGACTTCTTTCAGCATCTTGCGGTCTGCTCTCGGGCTGAACTTCCTGGGGCGGCCTGGCCTGAACAAGTTGGCAGTTGTTTGGAATCTTCTCCACTTGTAGATGATCTTCAGAACAGTTGAATGATCGATTTAAAATTGTTTGGAGATCTTTTTAAATCCCTTCCCAGACTCGTAGGCATCTATAACCTTCTTTCTGAAGGCCTCAGAGAGCTATTTTGATCTAGGCATGGTGACGCCGCACACTTCAACAATAAAGAGCAAACCAAACTAAATGTCTGAGGTTTAAATAAGACAGGTTCCTCCAAGATCCTCTCTAACGATGTTCTAATCATTTGCACCTGAGCTGGTGCATCTGATTCGAATTTTAGGTATTTGAAGTAGTGATAAATGTAGGGGTGTACTTACTTTTTCCACATGCGAAATTTGCATTTATGTTTATTTAAATTATACAATGGGAAAAAAATGTAAATGTTTCATGATATTTGTTGTATTATATCACCTCTATCTATCAATATTGTTGAAATTAAGATCAAATAGTTGTATGTTGAAATATGTTGAAAAAGTCAAAACTTTACATGGGGTGTACTTACTTTTTCACGTGACTGTACTTACCTATTCGCCTGCAAAAGTATTAACTCATCACCAATAATGCCACATTTAGATGAATCACAAATTAGGTAGAAACAATTTTTCAAAGTGAACTGTATTATTCATAACTGAAGATTTCAAACTAAACACTGTCATAGTTGAAGGAGGATACATGTCAGGAATACCTACAAAAAACATGTACAAATCAAAATTGACTGGATGCAAAAGTATTCAGCCCCTGAGGTCAGTCATCTTGGAAGCACATAAGGTTTTTCCTTTTGCAGCAATGACTGCTATGTGTCTTTTGGGGTAGGTCTCCGTAACTAATCTTTGGGATGAAGGGGTGAAAGGCAAAACGACACCCAAGTACGAGTTTGACCTTTATTTCATGCTGGCCATACCCACGCATGCCATATGCATAGCGGTCTTTATAGAACATGTCCCCACCCCTCTCCCCCCTCCCTGCTCCCCCTATTCTCCCTCCCTCTCCCCCACCACCAGCGAAAAATTTTTTTACAGAACATTTCAACATTCCCTTCCCCCTTCCACCTCCCCCAAAAAATATTTTACCTAACATGTCAGTCTGTACCAGATTTGCACAGTGAGATGGTGAAATCTTTTCCCATATTTCATATGAGAACTGCTCTAGTTCTGCCGAGTTTGATGGGGATCGTCTGCAATCTTCAAGTCTCACCATAATTGTTCAATCAGGTTCAAATCAGCACTTTGACTAGCTGAGGCACTCAACAACATTTATTTTCTTCGTATTCAGCCACTCCATTGTGGCTTTAGCTTTGTGCTTCATATCATTGTTCTGCTGAAATTTGAATCTCCTACCCAGTTTCAGATTCAAGGCCGACTCAAGCAAGCTTTCATCAAGGATTCTCCTGTACTTTGCACCGTCCATTGTCCTTCTATCCTGACAAGCTTGCCAGTCCCTGCTGATGAAAAGCAACCCCATAACATGATGTCACAACCATGCTTGACAGTAAGGATGGTGTTGACTGGGTAAGTTGCAATGTTAGGCTTGTGCCAGACGAAACGCTTTAAATTTAGACCAAAAAGTTTAAATTTTATCTTGTCTGACTACAAAACTTTTCTCCACATGCCTGCAGTATCATCAAGATGCCTTTTCGCAAACTCCATGTGAGCTTTTAGATGCATCTTTTTCAGTAATGGCTTATTTCTTGCCAGTTTCCCAAACAGGCCAGCTTTGTGAAGGGAATGGTTTGATTGATGAACACTGACCCCCATCTCGGACATAGAGCTTTGCAGATCTTTCAAAGTCATTGTTAGATGTACAATGACATCCTGAACCAGTTTTCAGCTTGCCTTGCTGCTGAGTTTTGATGGGCGACCTGATCTTAGTAGAGTATGGGTGGTATGATACGTCTTCCCATTCTTAATGATGGATTTCACTGAATTCAAAGGGATGAGTGGCTTTGGAATCTTCTTATAACCCTCTCCTGAATGATGCTTCTCCACCACTTTATGTCTGACTTATTTGGGAAACTCCTTGGTCCTCTTCTTTGGCTTGTTGGTTGAGCAAGCGAGTTGCATCATAAAAGCTCCTTCAAAAAGTGGGGGAGCTTAATTTTTAAGTTCAACCACTGAATATATACAGGTGAAACCTATTACACATATTTTGTAACCTTTCAATCAAAAAATTTGCTCTTAAAGTGATTTATGGTTTAGGCAAAGGGTTTGAATATTTATGCAACTGAGAATCATCTGATTTTCTCTGTTAATCTAACTTATTCACATTTTATCTGCATTTTATTAGCTTCATCACTGTGGAGTAGTTTATGAATACTCTACATATTTAGTTTGATTTGAAAACAGCATGAAATAAGTTCAAGTGGCATCAAAATTTGAAAATTTTGGAGGGGGGTGAATACATTTGCAGGCCACTATATGCTCCTCACAAATCTAATTAATTATTGAAGAATAACGGATATTCCTGGGGCTGGCAGAATGGCCTTGAGGTACGCACCCTTGCCTCTAAGCTGCCTAGCCTGGGTTTGAATCCCGACACAGCTATAAACTGCAATCCTGGTGTTTCACAGGCATGGTGATTCATCAACGTGTGTCATCCCTCGAACGAAAGTTAAATGAATGGGAATTCCGAATTCCATTTGAAGGCATTATTTAGTGGACGTTAAAGATCACACGGTATCCTTTGCGAAAAGTGTGTGAGCTATTGACCGCACCCTGAATAAATTCCAAATTCCGACCATAACGACTGCTGGGAGAGGGATGTCAAACCACCCAGAATTAACCTAACCAAGAAACTGCTACGGCGGAACCAATGCTCTGTAACACACAGTATGGTACAACAGCCAGTCAGCCAGTGCATTAGTCAATAGCTATTCTAAATATTTACAGTGCCTTCAGAAAGTATTCCCTTGACTTTTTCACATTGTGTTGTGTTATAGCCTGAATTTCAAATGGAGTAAATTGAAAAAAAAATTTCACCGATCTCCACGAAATACCATATAATGACAGTTTTTTTTTTTTTACTTTTTACAAATGCATTGAAAATGAAACACATAAATGTCTAATTTACATACTTATTCAACCCCCTGAGTCAAAACCTCGTAGAAATACCTTGTGGTAACATCAAAATGTACTGTCATGTGTCTTTTTCTCAGAAGTGGCTCCTGTCTGGCCATATGTCATATATGTCTGGTATGTATGTCATTTATGTCATATGTGTCATATATGTCATATGGTATGTCATATGGTATGTCATATGTGTCATATGTTATATATGTCATATATGTCTGTCATACATATATGTCTGGCCATATGGCCATATAAAATGTATGTCTACGGACAGTTTTCCCATAAAGGCCAGATTTGTGAAGTGCTGCAGATACTGTTGGCCTTTTGGCAGGTTCTCCCATCTCAGCCAAGGAACTCTGTAGTTATGTCAGAGTGGTCATTAGTTTCTTGGTAATTTCACTAACCAAGATCCTTCTTGCCAGGTTGCTCAGTTTGGTCGGACGGCCATCTCTAGGAAGAGTCTGGGTAGTTCCATATTCTTTCCATTTCCTAATGATGGAGCTCACTGTGCTCTTGGGAACTTTCAACACTCTAGAATTGTTTTATACCTTTCCCCAGATCTATGCCTCCACACAATTATATCTCGGAGTTCTATGGACAGTTGTTTGGACTTCAGGGTATAGTTTCTTCTCTGACATTCACTATCAACTGTGGCACCTTATATAGAAAGGTGTGTTTCTTTCTAAATCATGTCTAATCAATTGAATTGGCTACAGGTGGACTCCAATCAAGTTGTAGAGACATCTCAAGGATGATCAAAGTAAATTGGATGTGCCTGACCTCAACTTGGAGTGTCATAGCAAAGGGGTTGAATACTTATTGACTCTAGACTTTTCAGCCTTTCATTTTTATGCCTCCGCCCCCGAAGGTGGCCGGAGGAATTATGTTTTCGGGTTGTCCGACCGTCTGTCCGTAAGAGCTAAACCTCATTTTTCTCAGCAACCACATGTCCAATTGAGACGAAACTTTCAGAGTAGCAGTGACATCATGCAGAATGTTTTTTTAATGATAATTGTGACGTCATAGGTCACGTGGTATGCCAGCCATCTTGTATTAAACACAAATAATTTAAAAAAAAATTCTTGGAAACCGCTGAATGGAAAAAAATTGAAACTTGGCACATTGTCAAGTACTCCCAATAGGGAACAAAAGGATGATAATGATGACATCATAGGTGAAGTGGTATACCAAACAAAAATGTTTATAATCGAATTCCTTATCCTAAAAATCTGAAATTGCATATACATGATCTATGACCCATTTGTATTGAAATATTAAACTTATGACATCATAGGTCACATGGTTTGGCAGCCATACTGGATTTAACCTAAAGCCTTAAAAAAAAACATCTTCTCCCAAACCTCCAAATCAATTGATTCGAAACTTTATGTGTGTCATTGACGAGGCATGGCGATTAAAAGATGATGATGGAAATATCATTGGTCACATGGTGCGGCAGCTATATTGGATTGAAGGAAAATATAAAATAATTATATCTCTGAAACCGCTTACCCTATCGATGTGAAATTTTACAAATGTAATCTAACACCACTGTTGTATATAGTTTGAAAATGATGTCATAGGTCACGTGGTTTGGCAGCCATCTTGGATAGAAAAATGAACCTTATGCGATCAACACGAAACTTCACAAACATGATCCCCTACCCATACATATGCAGAGTGTACATTTTTTAAGGTCATATGTCACGTGATATGGCAGCCATATTAGCTAGAAACAACAACAACAACAACAACATGCATTTTAAGGCCATTTTCCCTGCTAGAGCGGGGGTTAGCCTTGCGGTCCCCATGACAATCTTCTCCATTTTGCCCTATTTTCTGCATCTCCCCTTGTTAACCCCCTTGCCCGCATGTCTTCTTCCACCATCTTTGGCCAAGTCTTTCTCGGTCTTCCCCGTCCTCTACTTCCTTCTACATTCATTTCCATCACTCTTCTCAACCAGTCATATTTTTAAAAAATCCCTTCTCTGAAACCGCTTCACCGATCAATGTGAAACCTGTCATGGCTGGTGAAAATGTGATACTTCAAAACAGCTGAAGGGATTTAAATCAAACTTGTTTATTTTGTGGACAGTGAACGAGGGCATTTACGCATCGTGGGACTATGCGGAGGCATATTGTCGATACAGTCGCATTGCTCTAGTTAATCAATTTGTCAAGATATCTATTTTTAAATTCCACTTTGACATTATGGGGTGTTATGTGCAGATCAGTGACAAAAATCTCAATTTATTCCATTTTAAATTCAGGCTGTAATACAACAAAGTGGGGAAAAGTCAAGGGGAGTAAATGCTTTCTGAAGGCATTTTATGTACTATTTGCGAATGTCTTTACAGCTGTGGAGGAACTCTCGGATGGGTTTGAAATAGCAAAGGGATTACCGTGTGCAGCTTTTCATGCTTGCTTTATGCAACTTTCTCTTGCTAGAAGAGCATGGGAAGAGTCCATTTATTTATATAATCCTATTCACCTTGGGTAATAAATTAGGTGATGGCTAATTGGTTACTTCCTTCATTCACAGGTCAGAGATGTGATTGGGTCTTTGTTTTTCATATGCGTTGACTGCTTTTTGACATTTGCACATGGTACATGCTTGGGAGCCTCGATGGTGTGCGTTTCTGTCACTGATGATTTGTCAATAAGCGATGAAATTGGTCTGGCGGCTGAGGTGGTGTGTAAAGCAACACAGGGTACGCTATTTGCCTTTTCAAAGCCTACCCGGGTTCATGTTCCTCGACAGCTGCAGACATTCACAAGTAGCACATACATGAAAATCCCAATTAGAGGGAGGGTCAAATTGATATGTCACTTTAGTCGGCGTTTTTGTTAAAATCATCATTTGGTCTTAAACGTATCAATGGCTGGTCCATAACTCATTTTTAAAATACAAATCTATATAAATAAAACACAGTTTGTGTGTTACCTATAGACTCCTAAACGGAGAGGCTCAAGTACTTGATATTTGGCATAGACATGGCCATTGAGCCTGGGAAGGACATGGCCTACCTAAAAATATTTGATGAGATCCATATTTTTTATTCATATTTACCTCAGCGCATTTCAGCGAGGAACATTATACACTGAATCTCAGCCGGTGCCAGAGCAGCTCGCTGATTCGCTCAGAGCGATCACGTGATGTTCCATCCTCGCCGCCAGACCATTGAACTGAAAATATATAGAACAAGCATTCTGAGTATTGCGCTGCAATACATGTCCCCTACCAAAGTTCAAAGTGCCATAACTTTGTCAAAAATGATCTAATATGCAAATTTATGCACGGTTGATGCTGGTTTTCAAACTTGATCTGAGGTATGCTGAGACACATGTGTCACGCCTCGCCTCATTGATAAGCCCGCAAGGTCGCTCTGTTGAGCGGCCTGCACGTATTGCACTGTGTGAATTATATAAATTATTACCAACTCACGGTCTGAGGTACTAGCGATTCAAAAGATATCCATTTTTTTATGGCACATTGGAGAAGCCAATGCGAGGTTTCTTCTTCCTCAGCTTGTCACAACTCTGTCAAATGCGATCGATTTAAAAAAGTCAGAATTTGACCAAATCTGTTTTATTCGTTTGTTAATATACCTCAGCTATTGACAAATCTTAAATTAGAATTTTATTTGAGGTTAAAATGACCGTGACAGGTCGTGTCCAACGATGCTTTCAGTCTGTACACGTGATAAATAATTAAATCCGCACACTTTCCGCCTCTTCTTCTTCACGCAATAACAACTTCTAGCTTCCAGATCGTACATCCAATCATCTTGAAATTTTGCACACTTGTTACACTTCATGACTTCTACTAAAGTATGAAGTTTCACGTCGATCAATAAAGCGATTCAAGAGATATCCATTTAAAAAAATATTTTCGTTTAATTAACGATATCTGCCAAACCACGTGAGCTATCGCAAATTCCAAAAGGATGTTTTAGTAGACTGACATGCGGAACCGATCTGTGACGTTTCCCCTCGATTGGATCAAAAATGAGGGAGGGGCTCGGTTTTAAAGGTTCATGCTTAAAAACGTCATAACTCTGAAACCATGTGAGGCGTGACGTCATGCTCGTTGACTTTTCTGTTCGTCATGGGTATGCGATTCTGCCTGCAAAGTTTGGCCTCAATCTGTTCAGCCGTTGCAGAGAAAAAGGGGTTTTCGTGTTTTCACGAAAAACAATATGGCGCCAGAACCACGTGACCTTTGACGTCATAATTACCATTACAATATTCTGCAGACCGAGTCCCTCCTATGGTGAAAATTTGATCTCAATCGGTCCTATTATTGCAGAGAAAATCTTTTTTAAAGGAAATTAAAACTTAAAATGGCACTCAGTTAAGGATCATCAGAGGTATCAGAAAGGTCAAAGTGCCATAACTTTGTCAAAAATGATCGAAACGTCGTGAAGTTCGAACTTGATCTGCAACTTATCATGAGGAAACGATGTACCAAGTTTGAAATCATTAGCATTAAGCGTTTAGAAGAAAAGTCCGGAATACTGTTCTTTGCGTGACGGACTGACAGACTGACGGACTGAAGGACTGACGGACTGACGGACTGATGGACTGACGGACTGACGGACGGAGGGACGGCGTGCAAACCTATAGTCCCCTCCGGTGTACACCGGTAGGGGACTAATAACCATTGCAATTCACACCACACAGGTGGAGATTTAGCTACCGGGCGCCCTCTTGGTTGGCACTCGATGCTGGGCGTTGGTGATTTCCGTCATGCGTTTGCACGTAATTCAGAGCGAAAAGCGATTGCGTTTTTTATTCATATTACCTCAGCGCATTTCAGCGAATCTCAGCAAGTGCCAGAGCAGCTCGCTGATTCGCTCAGAGCGATCACGTGATGTTCCATCCTCGCCGCCAGACCATTGAACTGAAAATATATAGAACTAGCAGAAGTACCTGCCATTGCTGGGTGGGGGAGGGGAGGGGAACGGGGGGAAGGGGAGGGGAGGGGAGGGGAATGGGGGGGAGGGGAGGAGAGGAGGGAGGAAGAGGGAGAAGGGAGGGGAGGGGAACGGGGGGGAGGGGAGGAGAGGAGGGAGGAAGAGGGAGAAGGGATGGGAGGGGAGGGAAGGGGGTGGGAAGGGGAGGGAAGGAGGGGAAGGGAAGGGGCGGAGGAAGAGGAGGGGAGAAGGGGGAGGGGGGGAGGGGGAGGAAGAGGAAGTGTCCTGCGTCCCCCTCCCCCTCTCCTCCCCTCCCCCTCCCCCCTATCCTCCCCTCCCCCCCGTTCCCCTCCCCTCCCCTCCCCTCCCCTTCCCCCTCCCACCGTTCCCCTCCCCTCCCCCGCCCGGCAACGCCGGGTACTTCTGCTAGTAGTAATATATTACAAAATGAATCATCGTTTTTCTCAAAACCATGTTTTTTACATGAATAATGTGTAATTGATTGATTTCTCTCAGCAGAATTATTTGTCTTCCAGACATGCATCACAGATGTTCACGGTTAAATATTACTCTGTGGCGGACACGAAAGCTCACTGGCGTGATGGCATCATTCCGCGCACCAAGTGGGCGTCGGCCACGCCCGAGGGGTAGGCGTGGCCTCAGGATATATACGGGGTGCGCAGCCCCGAGCACTCGAGTGCTACAGTAGGGCTCTTTCAATAAAGACTCTTTCAATTTACCGCGTTGTCCGCTTCCTCCTTGGTAAGCAAGTAGCGCGCGTAGCACCGCGCTTCAACTCCCTTTTCATAAATCTCTGATGCTTTTTGATGACAGCATTACATGAAATAATAGTTCATTGTCGTGATGTGGTCAAAGTGACCGAAATCTATATTATTGCTTTATTTCATTCCGTCAATGGTAAACAAAACTGGAGGATTCACAAAGCAAAATGCAGATGATCCAAATTTCAAACTGTGGACCACTTACCTACAGATGGTTTGGCCCATGCTCAGTTTCATCCTAGCAAATCGACATGGCAACTAGAAGCTGCACGTGGATGCCTTGGCACACCCTCTATGACCACACAAACTATGCAATATGAGGAACTACTGCACCGCGGTGTATGAGAGGGAACTTTAAAGTGAAAATAAGTTCTCGTCAATTGAAGCAGGTGCCGGCATTGAAGCAGGTGCCGACAGACCAAGCTACTGCATGGGTAAACAGAATGTGCACGCTTTGAAATGGCACCATTGGCATCACCAGAATTATCCAGCTCACGCCAAATTCTGTGCAACGTGGTGTAAAAGAGCAGCAATATCAGGGGATATGTCCCTGTTGTTTGGACTTGAAGATGACGAAGAAGATTAGCATGTTTCGATGCAGAGAAATGATCTCCCATCTATGCTGTCTCAAGATTTTCAATTGCTTTCACAATTTGAATGATTCAATGTGTTGCAGATCAAAGTGCTTCCAGATCATGAAGACGCAGTGATGATGAAGACCTCTCAGAGAATGATCCAATGCTGATTGTAGTGTCCACAGATGATGTGACTACTTAAGACATAGCCATGGATGTGGACAGTGCAAAGGAGAAAGGGGTGGCCCCAATGAAGGAATTTGTGACGAAGAGGTTAATTTCCTAAACTGTACCATTCTTTACTGCTTTGCCAAAGAACAATCCAAAGACATTTGCATCATTGTATGTGACTGAAGTATGTTGTGGAGCAAATGATGTCAGGCAAATAAAGGCAGACAGAAACCGTGTGTATCAACTTTTCAATGCCTCAGTGTCTGGCCGAAACATTAAACTGCAAGGCGATCTCCAGCATGAGTTACCATCATTACCATACCACTGGCATTGGTAAAAATAGCCCCAAGTGGGCTGACGGTGATCTCTTGAGATTGTAGTTCAGACCTCTGTTGATTTTTAGGAGCCCCCTAATCCTCTGTGAGCCCACCTGATCCGAAATCAAAACATATAAGACCGAGCGATCCTGCAGACCATCGAGTATAAGGGCTGTCTGTATCAGGTTTCAGAGCAATTGTTTGGTAAATAACGGACGAGTAGGGAATCGAAGTTTGGGGGTAACCACCTGGGAGACCCCATGATCTGAAATTGAAAAATCTAAGGCTGAGCGATCATGCGGACCATCGAGTAGAAGGGGTGTCAGGTTTTAAAGCAATTTGTTGGTAAATAAGGGACGAGTAGGGACCCAAAGTTCCAGGAGGTAACCGTCCCTCCAATCCACCCCACCCTCCTTGTGAGTCCTCATGATGCAAAATGAAAAAATCAAAGCAAGAGCGATTGTGCGGACTACTGCCTTGTATTCATGTGTCAAGTTTCAGAACAATCAGCCAGGTGATAAGGGAGAAGTTGAAAAAAGAGAAAAAAGTTCATGCGTGGACGGACGACCAAACATCGCGACCAATTTTATAAAGTCTTCGAGAATCGAGATTAGATGACCTAAAATGCATCTTAATTGATGGCTATGCTCTCATCAAGAAACAAGGAAAACCAAAGGAGAGTACCACTTTCAGCCAGTATGCTGAAAATTCCATCCAGGCCATGGTGTGTTACTTTGACAGGACAACAAAACGAGTCGATGTGTTATTTGACAGGTATTTTGAACATTCCATCAACGAACCAACTCAGCATTAACACACGAGGAAGGCAAGAAAACCCATTCGCAGAATATTTGGAAATGGATCAGCTCCACTTCCTGCTGCATGGGATAACCTCCTCGCCTTAGGAGCCAGCAAAGTTGATCTTGCACAATTTTGGTCACATAACGTTCTGGCGTGCAGAACACCTTTAGATAGTCTGATACACATGTTGATACACTCTACTGTAAACAAACATAGGGGCATTACCCCTGGCGCTCACCTGGTAGAATAAACAGTATACTGCATTAACTAATGGTATTTTAAACCAATTTCAATGGTTGCTAGAAGACAGGGCAGCATGTAGAATCATACCAACATAATCATAGGACTTCAAACAACCAAACAATAAAATACCTATTTTGGGGGGCAACCTCCCTCCCCTAACCCCATATACCTCCTAAGACCACAATTTTTCTAATGCCTTGAACAAACATTGGTACATCATGGGTGGTGAAGGTTGTAGTGAAGTTTCATGGAAATTACGTGTGTCGTTTCTGAGAAGAAAGCAAATACCTATTTTGGGGGGCATAGACAAAGCCATAGACAAAGCCATGTTGGCCCATAGACGCCCAAAGGGGCAGATTTTTTCAAATGCCGTGAATAAACTTTGGTACAGCACGGGTAGTGAAGGTTGTGGTCAAGTTTCTTCGAAATAGTGTGTGTAGTTTCAGAGAAGAAAGCAAATATCTATTTTTTTGGGGGGGGGAAGGGTCAAACCTGGACCCACTTTGACCCCCAGTAGACTCCTTTAGAATTCGATTACCTTAGCGCCGTGAACAAACTTTGGTACATCCTGGGGGATGAATATTGTGGTCAAGTTTCATCGAAATAGTGTGTGTAGTTTCAGAGGAAACAGCAAATTCCTATTTTGGGGGGTCAACCTGGATTCCCTTTGACCCCCGATAAACCCCCTTAAACCCCGATTGTTTTTAAGGCCGTGAGCAAAATTTAGTCACAACAGAACAAATATCATTTGTGCCAAGTTTTGTCACAATCCCTTCAGCGGTTTCGGAGAAGAGGTTGAAAGTGTTGACGGACGGATTGACGGACGACGCGCCATCGCATAAGCTCCCCTGAACTTCGTTTAAGGTGAACTAAAAAAAAACATCCAACTTATTGCAAATCTTAAATGTTGCTCATAGCACGATGAAACATGAAATTTCATGCTTGCATAACGTTCATCCAAATCATTTACTATTCTCTAAATTTGTTCATTAAAATTTTCTATTCTATTGTTTAACATGTACATTTATATTTTCTGTATTTATGAATCATTGTTCTAATCATGTAGCCTCTTACCATGCTTTCCATGCACAGAAAAGAAACTTTGAAAATTGATACAATTCACTTTAGATTGAAGATGATATTGATCATGAGAAAAATGAAGATTCAATTTGGACTTTCTTACTATTTATATTTAAAAATGAATTATAAACCAGCCATTGACACTCAAAGCAGAGTTGTATTTTGTCCAATTTGATTTTATATGAAATGTTACCCTTTCAATAACAGAGATTTTTCTTTACCATATTTGGTCATAAATGTGCAATAATTCATTATTTGGGTGTACTTGTGTCTGGCATCCACCTGGATCTTCAAGAGTACCCCAACACGAGTTGTTTAAGACCAAATGCTGAGTTTTAACAAAAAGTGCTGACACCTGAATTTCAGCATAATTTTGAACAATGGCCATCCTACTAAATGCTACACATCCCCCTCAGCCACTGGACCAGTTTAGTCACTAATCGGCAAATCAGCAGCGGCAGCCTAGACAGAAAACATTCGCCACGAAGGCTCCCAAGCATTTACCACGTGCAATTCCAATAGCATCACGGCTCTCGCCCATAATTGGAGGGATTTGCTATTGGCATTTGCCCAGGAGTAAAGCGCCACCAGGAAGCCTCTGGCTCCCCTCCCCACCCTGAGATGCAAGTCATCCAATAACTAGAACAATGCGACTGTGTCGCCAATATGCCTCCGCATAGTTCCACAATGGATAGATGCCATCGCTCTGCATATGTATGGGGAGGGGATCACGTTTGTGAAGTTTCGTGTTGATCGGATAAGGTTCGTTTTTCTATCCAAGATGGCTGCCAAACCACGTGACATATGACATCATCCTTTTCAAACGAGATGCAACAGTGCTGTTAGATGATGTTTGTAAAATTTCACATTGATAGGGTGAGCGGTTTCAGAGATATAATTATTTAATATTTTCCTTCAATCCAATGTAGCTGCCAAACCATGTGACCTATGAGGTCATAAATTTAATATTTCAATACAAATGCGTCATAGATCATGTGCATGAAATGTCAGACTTTTAGGATAAGGAATTAGATCAAAACATTTTGGCTAATATACCACTTCACCTATGATGTCATAATTATCATGCTTATGTTCCCCATTGAGAGTACTTGACAATGTGCCAAGTTTCAATTTTTTCCATTCAGTGGTTTACGAGAAATAATTTTTTCATTATTTGCTGTTTATCCAATATGGCTGCCATACCACGTGACCTTTGACATCACAATTATCATAAAAAATATTCTGCACGTGTGTCTACCCTGAAAATTTCGTCTCAATCGGACATATAGTTGCTGAGAAAAACAAGGTTTAGCCCGTACGGATGGATGGACGGACAAGCCGAAAACATGCCTCTGGCGACTTTGTCGGCGTTGGCATAAAAATCATGGCCTGACGAGGCCGGCTAGACCAGCTGCTGGCGAATCCCCAACCTATCCAAGCCTGGGTGGCAAGCTCGGTCGGGAACTGCGGCTACACGTGACTGCATCCCACACCATAGTGAGGAACCCCTCATGACAAAAACTCTGCCCCCCACCCCCACTCTACCTTACAGCAAAGCCTGGCCAACTTTGCTGCTCTAGGGAGGGCTTTACAACACATCTGAGCCTTCATTATTGCATGTCCCCCACCCGTTGACTGCACGCTGTCACCGAGCCTGTACCTCTGGAAGCAGGGACAGGCCATGGCCCATATCTGCCCCAGATCCGTCCAATGTCTGAGTAGGACTCTTCTGGATCGTGCTTGCCACAGGACAGTCTTAATAATGTTGACTATCCTGCAGGCCTACTTGCATTTGCAGCAGGCACTAGAAGTGGACGGAGCACACAGAACACAAAGATGTCTTATCCGTTCATCACCAGCGAAGGCAGGTAGAGGTCTAGAAGGCTGGCCGCAAACAACCAGACAAGCCTAACGACATGGCAGTTCCACAGGATATGCCAGATAGTTTTGTCTCCTGTGCACCGAGGTCGAGGATACCGGATAGAATATTCAGGTTCCCCTGGGACTGAAATATCTGGACCGGTAGACACTCTTGGGCCGTCTGCCACATGATGTATTTGTGGGCATTCATAAGACAGGGAGCGGAAACGTTCCACCAAATATTTTTGGCAGTATGAGGTACATGCTGCAAGAGGGCAGACATGAAGGATGCACACCCTTCCTCAGCAACTCTCTGGGATTCGGGTAATCCAGGACCTGTGACAAACCCCAACTATTCGGTCAGTGGGTCAGCAGGGCCTACTTCCAAACAAGCCCCTCAAGCATCCGAAAATGCCATGGCCACAACACCAAAAACGGCTGAGACAGTGGGAGGGGACAGTCCTTCCAGATGACTAATGAGTGGCCCCAAGAAAAAGAACAAAAACTCCCATGCCAGTCGGTGACCTGGGTCCTCCTACAAATTATGTCCATAATGGTACATGAAAACACAGATATACAAACAAACACAGGACAAGACTGGGGGCACCCTTCTCTCATAAAGGTTAATTTTCACCACGGATCTATTCCTATGCCTTTCACGGGTGCCCCAGAAAAAGCTATAACAGCTCTTCCTGAGCCTATACCACTGCAGGGGTAATCTGGGAGACGTAAGCCAAATGTAGCAATTCACCACCGAAAATGGTCTTTATATAACTAAATTGCACCCACTATGTTGTTTTGTATGCAGCCTGGGATTGGCTGGGACTCATTTTGCTGACATCAGAGGGATGACAGGCCGAGTCAACACACCTGGTGTTATTTCAATGGCACGACAGGGGATTGAACTGAAGACCCTAAGATCTCAAGCCAGCCACCTTAACCGTTAAGCCATCACCAGGCTTACGCCCACCATGATGAGGCACGTATCCACCAAGAAACTTCTTGATGTCGGGCTGAGATGTAGGAGTTCCTCCCATGCCAGTAGGCATGAGTACCCAAGCTAAGGGAAATCATGTTCCAAGCATGCAACACGTTTTTCTGACACGTAACTTTATTTGGGCAGTGTATAGGCAACTGACAGCTCACTGTTCCAAAAAAAATCAAAAAAATCAGGGTTTAATATATGCATGAAGCATAAAACATGTCGACTGCTTATGATTCAAAACACCTCACTGCACTGGAAAACGTGGGGATAGGAACACTGTACCATAATGGGTGGGAACAGTTCAAAGAAAGTCGTGGATTTGTCATTACATCCGGTAAGGTAAGTCATTACATCCGGTTCATCGAATTCACCTCAAACGTCAAAAGAACCATCCAGGCAAGTGGCAACCAATAACCACACATAACCATACATACTCGTGTTAAAACCCACGGTGGTATTGTATGACCATGCATTGTGGCCCCTCGGAGTCAGGATGCATGTGTTTTGAATGACCATGTTCTTCAGCCTTGGGGTTGAGGTGCATGTGTATGCTAATGAGACAGTCTTGATAGACGGTGTGCCTTGGTCGTGGGGTCAAGGTGCACGTCCAAGGCTGTTTAAATGTTTGATTTTTAAAACCTTTTTTTATTATAAAAAAGGCAGGCCACGGACTGGCCTCAAAAAGTCCTATAACCATACATCGTGAATCTATGGCATTCACGGTGCCGCTTTACATTTTCCGATTTCGGATCAGGGGGTTCCCCAAAATTAGCAAAGGTCTGAACTACAACCGATCAAGAGATGATTCGGGGCAATTTATTAATATAGGGGAATTGTCCCGTCCGTGATTCTGGAGGAAATAACGGACTTCTTCTTCTTCTTCGATCGTTATAGATTTTATACATACAGCACACATGATTAGAAATAGGATCCACAATTGGGAATGATTAAATGAACTTCTAAAATGTTCTGGCTATATTACATTATATTATATTAATTATATTACATTATACGTTTTCTTCCCAAAGACCAGGGGGGGGTGTTCAAGTTACCAGGTTTTTAGAGCCCTTGCGGCTCTGAAGACGCCATTAGAATTAAAATGAAGATGAAGAAGCTTAAAAAGGGAGTCACGTGATTTTCTGGGTAGAAAATGGAGGATACAGAACCGGAGTTGCTTTGTGCGGCTGGTTTAGAGGACAGCTCGGACGAAGAATGCGGCGGTAATGAAAGGAATACTCGAATTCCAAACAATGTTGGCCAGACACAGACAATAATTGCATCAAAGGTACGCTTTTTTATTTTATATTTGGTTTTTACAGGTGCGATGCTCAACAATAAATGGCTTGTTTCGATTTAATTAATTAATGACGCGCCAACGGGGAACGCTTATGTAATATGGTCAGTATGAGGGGGAAACGTTTTTTCCCCCTTTTAAAAATGTTTCGGAGCATCGAACGTGATTTTATATTTGATACATAGGGATCCGCTTTCGTTCTGCCATTGGCGGTAGTTTAGGCCTGAACTGGGTCACGTGATGTGGTTGCGTCGAACGGTCAAACCAGATAATATTGCTATTCGAATATTCGGAGCCAGAGCCCCCTTTGTACGCGAGGTTGAATGAGCGGCCATATTGCCTGTGTGTGTGTGTGTGTGTGTGTGTGTGTGTGTGTGTGTGTGTGTGTGTGTGTGTGTGTGTGTGTGTGTGTGTGTGTGTGTGTGTGTGTGTGTGTGTGTGTGTGTGTGTGTGTGTGTGTGTGTGTATATATATATATATATATATATATATATATATATATATATATCTCTCACTGTGTCGTGTATCTCACTCTGTGTATGTGTGTATCTCACTCTGTGTATGTGTGTGTGTGTTTTTGTTTGTTTTCTCCCCCAAAAACTGACCGTGTCCTCAGTCGAGGGCCTCAACATCATCCCGTTTTGGCCCTTCAACCTCGATACAGTCAGCTAAGTTGGGCCAGCAGGGAAACATACACCTCCACATGCAGCAGCTACATTTGGATGCATACATACCCCCAGCCAGTGAGAACGGACTACAACAACAAAACCACCTCCACTCCCAGAATCCACACTCCTCATATACTCACTCGCACACCAAAAAAAAAACAACCAACCGACCACCTACCCTTACAACATGCACCACTCAAACAAAATCACATGCATTCAAAACCACACCCACTCCTGCAACACACACACACACACACACACACACACACACACACACACACACACACACACACACACACACACACACACACACACACACACACACACACACACACACACACACACACCATTCACACAACCATTTCTCTTCCACGCTCAGTCACTACCCCTTTTGGCTGAAATGAACCACCACCCACAACCTACACCGTTAGACGTGTGTCCATAAACTTCCTCCAAATCCAATGTGAGCCTTTCAAGGCAACCTGGGCCACATTGTCACACATCCTCCTTCTTTCTGTCCCACACACTCCAAGCGGAGCAAGGAATGCAGAAAAGGAATTGCCAATATACCCTCTATACCCCACCTCAAATGGTTGACAAACTCGCCAACCCTTCTCCCGGCACTCTGCCTCCAGCTCACTGTACTTTCCTCTCTTCCTCTCGTGCACCTCCTCCATGTTCTCTTCCCAAGGTACAGACAATTCCCCTAAGATGACCTATCTTGTTGCACCTGACCAGATTACAATGTCAGGCCACAACCTTGTCAATACCAATTGTGGCTTTAGGTCTGCCACCACCTGCCAATCACAAGCATCTGACAGCCCTCTTGATTTCCACCTCCTCCTCTTTCCACCCCTTACCACTTCACCCTCTTTGACAAACAACACCTGTCCCCCATCAATCTCCTTCTCCACTCTCCACTCTTCTCTCCCTCTCTCACTCTCACTCTCTCTCTCTCTCTCTCTCTCTCTCTCTCTCTCTCTCTCTCTCTCTCTCACTCACCGCCAGCACCTGATCATGCCGCCACTTGTATCTTCCTGCTGCCAATGCTACTGAGCATGCACTCAGTGCATGCTGCACCGTTCCCAAACCTCCACACAAAGAACATCTCTCCTCCTGCAACAACCCCCACAATCTCAAGTTTACTGGTGACGGAAGCACATCATACGTTGCCCGCAACAGGAAACTCAACAATATTGGCTCCATCTTCCAAATCTCTTGCCACTTCAATGTCCTCACCCGCACACCTTCCCACCGCGTCCAAGCACTTTGCTGTGCCTGACCGACTGCTTTCACATATCTCCCTCTCCTCCTCCTTTCTTCTCACCTCCCTCTCAACCATCTTCCTCCTCTCTTTCACACATGCCTTTCCCCATCGCTCATGCTTCATCCACCCCAAGCCATGCTTCTCGTGCTGTACCATCCCCATGACTTCCTCCTGTTGCAACCGCTCCTCCATCTCATCCACCTCTGCTCTTGCATTCCACTTCTGACTTCCCTTATTCTCTGGGAGGGCATTCTTTACCACTGAATCACTCGAATCCCGCAACATAATGAACTCCCGCACCCTCGCCACCTTAAACTCCTCGGTTAATAATGTCAAGGGAAACCTAAGTTTTTTCCACCCTGACCATCAAAGGAAATATTCGTCAAACAGCGTGGCACTCCCAACCACCTCCTCACAAACTCGCTCAACACAACCTCCATCCTCTCCACATGCCCAATCGCAATATCATGTGGCATCAATCCAAACTTCAAACACCATACCTTCAACTTGTTTGGCAAACCACGTCCATCAATCTTCTTCAAACCTCTCAAAAGCTTGTTCCTCACCTCCTCCACCCTTCCCACATTATTAAACTCCACTCTATACCATCTTCCCAAACTCTTCGTCAATGATGGAACCACCTCCCATCCCAGCTCAAACCTGTGCATGTCTCGGCACCACACTCCTCGACAGTCTTGCTTTAAAGCCCATTCTTGCCCACAGCATCAACCTTTCCAGTCATCCCAGTACCTCTACTGCTGCATCAGCCGACTGTTGGACAACTGTCAGGTCATCCATGAATGCAAACATCGCTCCCAATCACTGTGGATTCAATGAAGTGGAGAAGTATGGGTAGGAATATATATATATATATTTATATATATATATATATATATATATATATTTATATATATATATATATATATATATATATATATATATATTTATATATACAGTATATATATATATTTATATATATATATATATATATATATATATATATTTATATATACAGTATATATATATATTTATATATATATATATATATATATTTATATATATATATATATTTATATATATATATATATATATTTATATATATATATATATATATTTATATATATATATATATATATTTATATATATATATATATTTATATATATATATATATATATTGTTGCGGATCTCCAAACGTCGGCCTTCCCCTTACCAAGGGGGGATTAATCCCCTTTTCTTTTATCTAGCCGACGCGATCCGGGACTATCACGTTCCTTCCGGTCGGCGTTAAATAGGGTTGTAAGCCGAATTCTTATTACCTAAGTACTAACACCGGCCGTGAAGCAAGGAAATAACCCCACCCGAACCACGGTTTTAGTGGACACGCCGAGCATTAGCGAGCCGCGATTCGGGCCGTTAAAGGGGAACTAACCCGTTTGGAGCGGTTGTGATCGTGCCATGCTTACCCAATGGAGAAATCACTAAGACGGTCGAATTAAGAGGAAACAGGAAGAACAAGTAATTTATTACACTCTGTAAAATGAAGAAGAAGAAGAAGCAATGTACAGTAAAGAAGAAGAAGAAGATACACAGGGCAGCCTTATAACAGTCGTAACTTATCCCTGGACACGGGCCCGTTCACACTCAGACTCAGACTCACAGGGGGGTTTGTCGATGGTCAGGCGATGGTCCAAAGGATTGCGTCCACAGCTCGCTCCGGTCCCCGACTCGTACGGCGGTGAAGATGGTAGACGGCAGGCAAGATCTCCGCGTGTCGTTGGTGCGGATCAGACAATTATATGGGGGGGATCGGTAAGCTGGGCGATTACACTGGCGTACGTAATAGATATATCGGTGCTTTATACGCGTTCCCAGTATAGTTCAAACCATGCGCCGCTTTCACAAGTCCTCTGCAATGCGCCGCTCCAGCAATGCTTTCACAAAGTGCTTTTCCCAAAAGACCTTTGACGCTCTTCACTTGCGAGTCCTTTGTAAAGCGCATCAGCCCTTTGTAATGAGTGCCGCGGCGTCAGTCCTCTGGTAAGCGCAATCCTTCAGACCTCTCCCTTCTCATAACTTGTCACAGCGCGTCTCTCCTCATAACTCGTCACAGCGTGTCTCTCCTCATAACTGAGGTGGGGTCCTCGCGCAAAGGGTTTTATTGCCACGCCCTTAGAACCCTCTGGAACTTCAAACACACCCTGTCAGGCGATGTCGCCTCAGCCCTGATTGGCTGGTGGCCCTTACCGTCTCCTTGCTGCCAATCCAGATCTCAGCCTCGCTGCCGCTCCACCCCCTTGTTGGGCCTACCTTGTGTCACTGGGCTAGTTCCAGCAAACCAAGAGCAGCAAACGCTGCTGGTAGCCAAAGCGTAACAAACTGCGAGCATCCCAAGCGTAACAAACTGTGAGCATCCCAAGCGTAACAAACTGCGAGTTGTCAAATGGGGCGCGGGATGGATTCTGCCCAACGAGGTGGAATGTGGAGGGTGGAGGCATAATGGAAGGAGCCTATTCTTATTTGTTTTACACAACGCAGATGATAACTATTGGAAATGGCCTTATCTCACATATACTAAGAAATATCTAACATTCGAAGGTGACCGACGTGTTGCATGTGGACTAACTATGGGGGCAGAACCTTTAACCTTTATTAATCAAATATGTACACCTTCTCAGAACCGCAACACTGCACCCCTCCTTTGCCAGGCTCGTCTCAGAGCCGAACCCACATTCCAGTGTGCCCGACCGGTTCTGATACAAGGGTCAGGACTACTTTTTAACAATTAGTGTGACACTTAGGTGTAGTTTCCCTCTACTTTTAACCTAACACCCTGTGTGCGACAGTTTTAAACACTAGATATGTCCCACCTACTGCGTTGTGTACTAACGAACTGACACGCCCACAATTAACCGAATTACGGAATTATTTTCAAACGACACATAAAGCCGGTGGGGAGCATGTTATTTACAAGACTACTAATTATTTACAATACTACAACCCAGGACCTGTCTTTTGTGGGAAGAGAGAAGAATTTTTTTTTGAAAAGAGGAAACACAAATGCACTGCACCAATACACCATACACCATATGCAAAAAAATAAAAAAAATGCCCCAAAAGCACCAAAATGCACAATCGTCAAAAGGGCACAAAAACATTTCAAAATAATGAATGATGCCTTGTGCTTGCTTGGCTGCTGGGCTGCGACATCTTCTTGCTTCATCTTCGGTGTGCCATCATTAAACCTAACGTCCTCTTTTCCTGACACATCAAAGGAATTTAATAAAAAGTGCACAAACCGTGTCCGCTTTTTATTTTGGCCAGCAGGGCCAGCTTAGGTGGTCCGACTGCATGGCATTGGGGCCACTGAGAAAACAGTGGTCCGCAGGGCAAGATAACGTTTGCCGCGATTGTCTGCCCAGCAAAGGTGCCAGGCCACAGAACGTGTGGTCCATAGGTGTAGGTGCATAGGTACTGGTGCAGGTAGCAGGGTGCAGCACAAAGGTGCAGCCGCACAGCTCAGGGCACCTGCACACACCCCTCAACAAAAGGTAATGGGTCCATGGGTGGGGAGGAAAGACAAAGCAGAGGTTAGCGGGGGCAAGGGCGCAAGGGTACACGTCATACAAGGTAATGCGACATGAGGGGCGCAGGGAGCGAGCGGAGAAAGCTCGTCCCTAGCCGTACGTGACCCCCTATGTCACCTACTCTACCCCTGCCCTTCCCCGTATTTACACTTTACAAATTCCGTCTCTACCGTCTTGTCTCCCATATCTCTCCCTAATTCCAAATTCGTCTCCAATCCCTCCCAAGAAGGAAGGGATGGAATCGCACACAATGTCTCACCCACGTCATGATGCGTCTTTCATTCCAAATATTGCAAAACCTGGTGTGGAGTCCTGTCACCTTGGTGAGTGGATGTTGATGGTGCGAAGAGATTTCATCCGAACTATCCTCTAATTGACTAACTCATTTAAACTAACCGGGGTCTTGCCCTGCCAATCATTGGCCTCTTTAAACTATGTGGTTCTAAAAACCAATTCCCATTGACTATACTGTGGTGCCTCCCAAATTTGGGGTCTCACTCCCCCATTTTTTCAATACTGTGCCTTCGCACAATTCCGGGGCTGGGTCGTGTGGCTCTACCAGCAGGTCCTACTTACCTGCGCACCTCCGCCACTGAAGTCGCCACCCGAGCTTGCCTAGCTCCTCAACTACCCTAAATTGGGGAAGGCCCTCCTGGCTCTCTCACCCGTGATGCCCTCTCTGGCATTGGGCTACCCGGGTCCTTCCCTCGGATCCTCGGGCCCCACTGAACTCTACTCTGAACACGACCTGGCTTCCAGAGCCTACCTGCGGCCTCATCTGGCCGACAGACTACCAGTGGCGGAGTGCTCATTTAACCATACTCACTAACAGGCTCACACGCCCAGCCATTCCACTCACTTATGCATCCCTCAAAGCAACAACTTGCTACGACTCGCACCACAGATGTCAATATCCAAACAATTTACCTACTCCCTCTACCTAACTTTAAACTACCCTCCCCGGGTATTCGTGAAGGGGTCCATATTCCCCCATCCACTCCTTCGCCCCATGCACTCCACACCACTCATTCCACTCTAATCCACTGGCTGAGGGGGTCCTCGTGTGCATGAGATGTGCCCTAAGTTACTCTTCATAATAGTGAAGTAGACCATGAGACATATCAAAACAGTTTGGGTAGACTTTTGGTAACCCGGCAGTAACCGAGGAAATGACGTCATTAGCCGCGCCCTTTGTCGCTCTATTGATACCAAAATTTAGGGGTAGGGGAAACATTAATAACTTAATTAACTTAAATAATAAAAACATTAATAACATTAATCGCAATAACTTTGGAAGTATAAATCACAGAACTACAAAATACCCATTAAAATGTTTGTATTTAAGTACTCTATTCATTACAATAATCATTATGCAAATTAATATGTTAATGAGGTCACCAGAGGTCAAAAGGTCACAACACCCGGGTGCAAGTGAAAATTTCACACTGCTCCAAAAAAATACCCACCAAGTTATGGATTTACTCACTTTTACATTTCTGATGCATGAAACTTTTAGAATAGATGCTACCTATTATTTTGATATGCATTTGGGGCCTTTTAATGCCTAAGTTTATTACATAATATCAATTGAAAAAAAACCACCTTTAGAGGCCATTTTTTCCCCGCAAGCGGGGGTTGGCCTTTTTCGGGCACCGTGGTTGTTGTTTTTCGGTCCCCTTTTTGAAGCAATGTTTTACGGCCGGATGCCCTTCCTGCCGCCAACCCTTTTTGTCGCCTTTTATGACAAGCGGGGAATTACCAGTGAACTGGTACTCAATTAGCCGACCTCGGAAGGATGACAGGCTGAGTCGACCCCCCTGGCGTTAATTCAGCGATCAACCGGGGTGCGAACCCAGGATCCTCGGATCCTAAGCTGGCACCCTAGCCGCTAGCCCAATTTTTTCAAGTCCTTGGGCATACAAAGTATGCTGTCATGCTGGGACCATTTGTTAGCAATATGAAGGTGCATATGAACAGTTTTTGTTATCAAGAATTCTCCTATGCTCTTTAGCTTTAACCCTTATTGCTCTGTAAGTAGGAGGCCCAAGGTCAAAGGTCAACTTTAATTGAATTCCGTTGCCAGCGCATGTCAAGAGAACTCCAGTCAAGGACAGTGCATTACAGTCCACATGTTTATTTGACGTGATGGCCAACATCAGAAAGATAAAAATAAAAGATCTGCAGACATTTGGAGATTTCTGTGATAATTTTCTGAACTATGTCGCTGCAGTTGGTCAGGGGGATGACAGGTTGGATTTGGTCTTTGATTCCTATGTCGAGGGGTCCATAAAAGATTCCGAGAGAAGGCGCCGTTCAATTAAAGCGGCAATTGAAATGAACATTATCAATTACGACACACCATTACCTGTAGAAATGGACAGATTTTGGGCATCAAGCAATAATAAATTTAAACTCCAGATGCTTCTTCACTCACAAGCCATAAAGCGCGGAAAAGAAAGACCTTCCACAGTCAACGTTGTGGCAAGTTCTTTTTCAGGTGTATCTGGTGCAGTTACATGCCAGTCTGTCAAAGATGGCTGTTCAACTGAAATGCCAGACCTCAGTCCTGATGTAGAAGAGGCAGATGCTCGTATCATTCCACATGTGATGCATGCAGTCAAAAGTGGAACTGAACGTATTATCGTATTGTCTGGTGATACAGATGTGTTTGTACTGCTTATGCACTACTGGAATATTCTTCATTACAATGGCCTAAGCGAACTTTGGCTAAGGGCTGGTGTTGGAGATTCAACGAGATACATTCCAGTTCACACATTAGCACCAAAGGGTGGAGAAGAACTTTGCTATGTGCTACCACTTGTTCATACCCTGACTGGCTGTGACGACACAAGCAAGGTGGGAACAAAACATGCAGCCTTGAATAATGCTCGTCCATCTGAGTATCTGAAAGACTTTGATTCTGGAACAAGTTGTACCGACAGTTTCATGGCGTCCTGTGAGGCATACCTGGTACAAGTTATAAAAAAGAACGCCAAGTGCACAACAATGGATCAATTAAGAGACCACATGTACCATCACAGTAAAGGTGTATCCTTGGAGCAACTTCCGCCAACTAGCCATGCAATACAGCAACACATCCATAGAGCGTTTTATGCAACCTATCAGATGGTGACTTTGTTACACCCTCATAAGCCCACATCACTGGATCCAACTGCCTTTGGCTTCAGGGAAGCAGATGAACTTTTGATGCCAACTAAAGGCATGAGACCAATTCCTGAAGAATACACAGTTTTGTGCAATTGCAAAAAATGCAGCAATGACAGATGTGCCTGTCGCAAAAATGGACTTCCCTGCATTAGTTTCTGCAAGTGTCAAAGTCTCCAGGGTGATGAACAAATTGTGCAATGCAAAAACCCCTCTGGTTCAACTCAGTATTAGCATAAAGGAAATTCCTTTATGGTATTAGGTATGTAGCAGTAATTTACTCTGTATAAGCATCGCTGGGTCATCTGGATCCCTTTGACAAACATGCGAGTAAGCAACGGTAAATGACTAAACTTGTGGACAATAGAAACTATTGTGTTAAAACATGTACTTGTCTATCATTGCTTTAGATATGTCTCTTTCATTTGACTAGCAGATCAGGCATAGATAACATTTTATGGAACCATGGTCATCATTCCCATGGGTATTTTTAAAGGCTTCTTGGCTTCAAATAAGATTTCAATTAAATCTAACCTTATGATGTGTCCGCCTACTTGACAAAACACTGAGGGTTAATACAATGGACTGAAGAGCATAAGGGAACTCTTCACAAAACATAACTCAGAATACATTCTCAAATTGCTAAAGAAGGTACTAGTATGCAGAACATTCTATTATACTTATGGACTGCAAAAAAATCTGCCTTTTTAATTTACGGCAAGTTTGAGTTGATGTTATGTAATACAATTAGGCATTAAAAGGCCCCAAATGCATATCAAAGTAATCAGTAGCATCTATTCTAAACGTTCCATGCATCCTAAATGTAAAAGTGAGTAAATCCATAACTTGGTGGGTATTTTTTTGGAGCAGTGTGAAATTTTCACTTGTACCTGGGTTTTGTGACCTTTTGACCTCTGGTGACCTCATTAACATATTAATTTGCATAATGATTATTGTAATGAATAGAGTACTTAAATACAAACATTTTAATGGGTATTTTGTAGTTCTGTGATTTATACTTCCAAAGTTATTGCGATTTATGTTTTCCCTACCCCTAAATTTTGGTATCAATAGAGCGGCAAAGGGCGTGGCTAATGACGTCATTTCCTCTGTTACTGCCGGGTTACCAAAAGTCTACCCAAACTTTTTTGATATGTCTCATGGTCTACTTCAATATTATGAAGAGTAACTTAGGGCACATCTCATGCACACGGGGACCCCCTCACTCAGCCAATGGACTACACACCATTTACTCCACACCATTTATTCCACACCATTTATTCCACACCATTTATTCACTTGCACCCCATGCAAGTCATTCACTCAACATCATTACAGACATCCTCAATACACCATTCATACACTTTCTCCGGTCATCCCCAGACCAATGCCTCATTTGCTCACTCACCACAAAGATTCTCATTCTCAATTCCTCATTTGCGCCTAAAGCGCATCCTCATACTCGCACACACAGCATCATCTAACTATCTCCTTCCCTCTAATACTCGTGCTTCCCGTCTTCCCTTCCACAAACTAAGCACTTCCGTTACACTAATGCCTAGGTCACACATAGGCGGATATTTTGGCGACTACTGGCGACTGCCGGCGATCAAGATTTTTCAGCGACTACTGGCGATTTCGGGTGGTCAAATATGGTCAGGCGGCAGTATGGCGACTGCAGGCGGCCACATTGCGACTGCATTGCGACGACGCCCCGAGTGGGATGGCGACTGTTGAAGATCGACGACGACTGCATTGCGGATGCACGGCGGCAGCGTGGCGACAGTCTGGCGGCTAGATTACGACCGATGGCGGATCGCGGCGACTGCATTGGGGCCGGGTGGCGGTTTACTCCGACGTCCGCAAGACTGCAATAAGACTGCCGGCGATTGGAGACGATTCACACAACTTTTTAAATCTTTATTTCTCTATTTTACATTTCACTTTATTCATTTCAATGAAGTGTGACATGAAGCATAAAGATGTTTGATGTGCAATAAGAAAGTTAATAAAGATGTATCATTGTAATGTAATAATCAAACTTTTCTGCAGGGAGAGAGAATGGAAATAATTCCAACAAATTATTTCCACTGGTCCCAAGTCCCATAAATAAAGTTTCCAAAGGACCAAAGTCCCCAAAATAAAGTTCCCAAAAGTCCCAAGTCCAAACAATAAAGCCATATCCTTGTCGGCACCACAGGACCTCACTCCACGGAGACCCTCACACCATCCTGTCTTGCCATGGAATCGTGGTATGTCGTAATGCAGTCGCCAGGCAGTCGTATCTCTGTCGCCAATGGCCGTAACTCGGCCGCCACTAGTCCTACTGCTGTCGTCGTCAGTCTCCCATAGCCGCAGGGGAGACGTGGCAGTTCTTCTGTCGTCGATATGCAGCCGCAACAGTGTTGGCCCGTAGTCGGGAAGATGCCGCAGGAAGGCTGTATGGCATTCGCATCTCTGCCGTGCTGGCTGGTGGGGCGATGCTGGGGCGATTGCGGAAGACTATGAGCGACTGTATTACGGATACCGACGACAGCATGGCGGTTCCATCGCGACAGCATGGCGGATTTTTTTCGATTGCCTGAGTGCGCCGTTTTTAAACATTTTAAAAATTATTTTGCCCCTTTGCGGCTCTTGCCGACTGCAGGCGACCTGGGGAGGATAACCACGACTACAGGCGACCGTCCATTACGGTTTCATTACGATTGTCGGCGGGTGGTGGCGATTTTTTTCAGTCGCCAGTAGTCGCCGACAAATCCGCCTATGTGTGACCTAGGCTTAAGCACTTCCCTTGTCATTAACATCCATCTAATCTCTCTACGTCCCCTCTACTGGTATCAATGTCACTACTTAATTCTCATGTCTCCTATGGTCATTTCTAAATCCCTATCAGTTATCCTAGCCCGCCCTGGCTAGTTCATACTGCCAAACCCCATAAACTACTGCTCCTTTGCCCCAAGTAACGATGTGAGGGATGGTAGATCTACCATCCCTCTACACCGGATACCATTTGCCATCACCATCACCATTACTATCGCTGTTTGTCCACTATACGTGAGCCTCGTCGGGTGGGAATACATTTTCACAGCTCGGCTTCGCAAAGCCGAGCAATGCATACTGGTGGCCTGTCTCCTGTTGGTTGGGTCCGTCCGGCATTTTCGATTCTGGGGAGGAGGCATACCTGGACTGAGGTGTGCGGAGCCTTCCGGTCTCCGCCACGATGACCCAACCTCCTCCGGCCGGAGCACCGCGCCCGCTAGGGGGCGAAGGTCCGACCTGGCCTTTCTCCCCTCAAACCGTGCCGTTCGCCTTTACGACGCGGCACCGACCACACAGGGCGGAGTCCGGCCCGAATCTTGCACGCTGCCGCGACAACGATCCCCGCCGGCTCCCGCAGCACACAAAGAACACCACGCCCCGAGAGCTCGCGTCTGCTGTACGTCGGCCTAAACGCTGTACCGGTCTGTGTCGATGCTCGGATCGCATTCTCACATCCACACCTCGCGACCCACTCCTCTCTCGCACATCCAGGCGTCCCCATACACTCCGGCGCACTTCACTCAGGCGCACTCACGCCGCTCACACACTCCCTTACTATACATCCTCACGCACACCCTGGCGCACCCATTCTATTCGCACACTCTGTGACACACTTCTCTTCCACGCACTCCTCTCGTGCACTGTCTGTAATACCCAAGGGTGTGCACTCCTGCACACACCCAATCATCACCGCACACCCTCGCGCATATTCTTGTGCACACTCCTCTGTTACGTACTCCGTAACACTCATGGGTGTGCACTCTATTGCACACCCAATCACCCGCTCCGGTGTGCATCCCCGCACACGCTCTACAACATGCTCCGGTGTGCACTCCCGCACACTCTCTACAACCATTGCACACTCTGTATCACACTCTTCACACATACACTCTGTTGTGCACTCACTCTCAGTAACACACTCTGTTTCACACTCGCGCTTCGGCGCACACTTTTTCGTCACTCGCGCCATTCACCTTCACACAGCGCACCACGGACCTTCCACAAGCGCCCGGGTGACATCGCGATCCCAAGCACGCGAAAAATCTTTTCGCGCCAAACACTTTCGCGCCAAACCTTTTCGCGCCACACACAGCCCTACTTACCTTCGGGATCCTTTTCTCCTCTAACCGTATCTGCAAACTTTCATTTGGGTTAGGCAGCACGACATCACAATGCGAATGCAGACGTTGTACATATTCCATTTCTTCCCCCCGCGATTGCTTTTCTCAGTCTGCCGTCTCTTCAGCCCCAATTTCCACTATTTCTTTTATTTCAATTTCTTTTTCCTCGACGACCGCCGGTGCTAATAAAATAAAATTTTCTAATTCGGCGGCCGTCGGCTTTTCCACACTCCGTGTCGCGATTTCTACCCCGGTCCACCTGGCTGTGCTTGGCTCAACCTCACTTTCCCCGCGTTCCTCAAGTTGCACTACCTCGTCGCGTACCAAAGTGCCTTTCCCGCTCGACCTGCGGTCTATGTCCTTCCCCATCTTTTTTGTTTGGCCACCTATTCTGCTACCACACCCTTTTAACCCGTCTTTCATCCCTTTCATTCGATTCTCTTGGGTGCCCATCCTGTTTGCCAACCCCGTTAACCCCTCATTCATTTCTCCCATTTGGCCACCCACGTCCTTCAATTGGCCCCCCAATTTGCTTTCTAATCCCTCCAATTTGCTTTCTAATCCCCCCAATTTGCTTTCTAATCCCCCCAATTTGCTTTCTAATCCCCCAATTTGATTTCCCATATTACTCATCCCTTCTCTCATTTCTGCCCTTGATTTGTCCCCCTCTATTTTCATGTTTTCACCCGACTTGACCATAAAGGACCTCATTTGTGCCATAAATAGGCCCCAGTCCGTTGGCACCGTGGGCTCGGCTCTCGCCGCCATGTGCGAGGCGCCGCCATTTTCTTCGCCTGCTACCTCTACTGCTGCACCCTCATTAACTGCATCCATTTCTTCCAATTGTCCCAATTCTTCCCGGGGGTCCTGGGTTAACTCTAGCTCTTCTTCTATCTCCTCTTCTACCCCCACCGGCATCCGACCGCCTTGGCTATCCATGGCACGATTTAATTTAGATGTTAATAAAATTTCGGCTGCTCGTAAGTTTGAGTGCGTTAGGCTCATTTCGGGTCAAATCCCACTCCTGACACCAATTGTTGCGGATCTCCAAACGTCGGCCTTCCCCCTACCAAGGGGGGATTAATCCCCCTGTCTTTTATCTAGCCTACGCGATCCGGGGCTATCACGTTCCTTCCGGTCGGCGTTAAATAGGGTTGTAAGCCGAATTCTTATAACCTAAGTACTAACACCGGCCGTGAAGCAAGGAAATAACCCCACCCGAACCACGGTTTTAGTGGACACACCAAGCGATAGCGAGCCGTATTCGGGCCGTTAATGGGGAACTAACCCGATTGGAGCGGTTGTGATCGTGCCACGCTTACCCAAATGGAGAAATCACTAAGACGGTCGAATTAAGAGGAAACAGGAAGAACAAGTAATTTATTACACACTCTGTACAATGAAGAAGAAGAAGAAGAATAAGAATAAGCAATGTACAGTAAAGAAGAAGAAGAAGATACATAGGGCAGCCTTATAACAGTCTTAACTTATCCCTGGACACGGGCCTGTTCACACTCAGACTCAGACTCACACGGGGGTTTGTAGATGGTCAGGCGATGGTCCAAAGGATCGCGTCCACAGCTCGCTCCGTTCCCCGACTCGTACGGCGGTGAAGACGGGAGACGGCAGGCACGATCTCCGCGTGTCGTCGGCGCGGATCGGACAATTATATGGGGGGGGGGGGGGGGGGGGGGGGGGGGAAATCGGTAAGCTGGGTGATTACACTGGCGTATGTAATAGATATATATATCGGCGCTTTGTACGCGTTCCCAGTATAGTTCAAACCATGCGCCGCTTTCACAAGTCCTCTGCAATGCGCCGCTCCAGCAATGCTTTCACAAAGCACTTTTCCCAATAGTCCTTTGACACTCTTCACTTGCGAGTCCTTTGTAAAGCGCATCAGCCCTTTGTAATGAGTGCCGCGGCGTCAGTCCTCTGGTAAGTGCAATCCTTCAGACCTCTCCCTTCTCAGAACTTGTCACAGCGCGTCTCTCCTCATAACTAGTCACAGAGCGTCTCTCCTCATAACTCGTCACAGCGCGTCTCTCCTCATAACTGAGGTGGGGGCCTCGCGCAAAAGGTTTTATTGCCACACCCTTAGAACCCTCTGGAACCTCTAGTCACACCCTGTCAGGCGATGTCGCTCAGCCCTGATTGGCTGGTGGCCATTACCGTCCCCCTGCTGCCAATCCAGATCTCAGCCTCGCTGCCGCTCCACCCCATTTTTGGGCCTACCTCGTGTCACTGGGCTAGTTCCAGCAAACCAGCAAACCAAGAGCAGCAAACGCTGCTGGTAGCCAAAGCGTAACAAACTGCGAGCATCCCAAGCGTAACAAACTGCGAGCATCCCAAGCGTAACAAACTGCGAGCATCCCAAGCGTAACAAACTGCGAGTTGTCAAATGGGGCGCGGGATGGATTCTGCCCAACGAGGTGGAATGTGGAGGGTGGAGGCATAATGGAAGGAGCCTATTCTTATTTGTTTTACACAACGCAGATGATAACTATTGGAAATGGCCTTATCTCACATATACTAAGAAATATCTAACGTTCGAAGGTGATTTACGTGTTGCATTTGGACTAACTATGGGGGCAGAACCTTTAACCTTTATTAATCAAATATGAACACCTTCTCAGAACCGCAACTCTATGAATGAATGAATGAATGAATGATAGTTTTTTAAAGGCCATTTTCCCCGCTAGAGCGGGGTTTAGCCTTGCGGGCCCCATGACAATCATGGTTCCCTGTTTGAGGCAATGTTTTTATGGCCAGATGCCCTTCCTGACGCCAACCCTTGGTCACGCTCTTAACGATGCGCAGGGATACGGTGTACCTATTCTAAACCGGGGTACACACCGGGATCATTCATCTCAGCAAGCTGGTACTCAATTTGCCGACCTCGGAAGGATGACAGGCTGAGTCAACCCCCCCATGCGTTAATTCAGCGATCGACCGGGATAGCGAACCGCAACTATATATATATCGTTGTGTATGTGTATGTATATATATATATATATATATATATATATATATATATATATATATATATATATATATATAATATTCACTGTTGGGGGGAATGGGAGGGAGTGGGGCGGTGTATGAGTAGGGAGCTGTATTGGGAGGGAGGTGTGCAGGGTGGTTTATGAGGAGGGAGTAGGGTGGTTTATGAGGAGGGAGTAGGGAGATTTATGAGGAGGGAGTAGGAAGGTTTATGGAGTCGGGAGGCTTATGGGGATGGAGTAGGGAGGTTTATGGGGATGGGGATGGAGTAGGGAGGTGTGTGGGGATGGAGCAGGGAGGTGTGTGGGGATGGAGCAGGGAGGTGTATGGGGATGGAGCAGGGAGGTGTATGGGGATGGAGCAGGGACGTGTATGGCGATGGAGCAGGCAGGTGTATGGGGATGGAGCAGGGAGGTGTATGGGGATGGAGCAGGGAGGTGTATGGGGATGGAGCAGGGAGGTGTATGGGGATGGAGCAGGGAGGTGTATGGGGATGGAGCAGGGAGGTGTATGGGGATGGAGCAGGGAGGTGTATGGGGATGGAGCAGGGAGGTGTATGGGGATGGAGCAGGGAGGTGTATGGGGATGGAGCAGGGAGGTGTATGGGGATGGAGCAGGGAGGTGTATGGGGATGGAGCAGGGAGGTGTATGGGGATGGAGCAGGGAGGTGTATGGGGATGGAGCAGGGAGGTGTATGGGGATGGAGCAGGGAGGTGTATGGGGATGGAGCAGGGAGGTGTATGGGGATGGAGCAGGGAGGTGTATGGGGATGGAGCAGGGAGGTGTATGGGGATGGAGCAGGGAGGTGTATGGGGATGGAGCAGGGAGGTGTATGGGGATGGAGCAGGGAGGTGTATGGGGATGGAGCAGGGAGGTGTATGGGGATGGAGCAGGGAGGTGTATGGGGATGGAGCAGGGAGGTGTATGGGGATGGAGCAGGGAGGTGTATGGGGATGGAGCAGGGAGGTGTATGGGGATGGAGCAGGGAGGTGTATGGGGATGGAGCAGGGAGGTGTATGGGGATGGAGCAGGGAGGTGTATGGGGATGGAGCAGGGAGGTGTATGGGGATGGAGCAGGGAGGTGTATGGGGATGGAGCAGGGAGGTGTATGGGGATGGAGCAGGGAGGTGTATGGGGATGGAGCAGGGAGGTGTATGGGGATGGAGCAGGGAGGTGTATGGGGATGGAGCAGGGAGGTGTATGGGGATGGAGCAGGGAGGTGTATGGGGATGGAGCAGGGAGGTGTATGGGGATGGAGCAGGGAGGTGTATGGGGATGGAGCAGGGAGGTGTATGGGGATGGAGCAGGGAGGTGTATGGGGATGGAGCAGGGAGGTGTATGGGGATGGAGCAGGGAGGTGTATGGGGATGGAGCAGGGAGGTGTATGGGGATGGAGCAGGGAGGTGTATGGGGATGGAGCAGGGAGGTGTATGGGGATGGAGCAGGGAGGTGTATGGGGATGGAGCAGGGAGGTGTATGGGGATGGAGCAGGGAGGTGTATGGGGATGGAGCAGGGAGGTGTATGGGGATGGAGCAGGGAGGTGTATGGGGATGGAGCAGGGAGGTGTATGGGGAGGGTGTAGGGAGGTGTATGGGGAGGGAGTTGGGAAAACAACTGGGAGTTGGGAGAAGGCAGCTTCCAGGGAGAAAAACGATTTGTGAGTGGCACAAATGGTTCATGGAGACTGGTAGCATTCTGCAGAGAAACGGGACCGGCCAGCTAAGCAAAAGTAGTGAGGATGTTGAACATGTCTGGGAGATATTCAAGTGTAATCCCCAGAAAGCCATTGGGGTTCAGATGCTGAACTTGGCAATAAAACTTTGAAAAACGTTCTTTTGCATGCATCACACCAGATCACTGTATTCCAATTCATTATTTTGTTATTACAGTTTGAATTTGAAACGAATTTGTGGACACCCTGGACAACTCCAGAACAACACATTCATCAAGCCAATTACGAAAAGCAAAAGAAAACATTTTAACAATGGTACAATAGATCAGTTTGCAATGACCCAATTGCAAGAACAACTAAACAGTGATGCCTTATGAATTCAGGTGCAAAGTTAGCAAACAGACAACAAAAAATGAATGAATGAATGATCGTTTTAAGGCCATTTTCCCCGCTAAAGCGGGGGTTAGCCTTACGGGCCCCATAACAATCATGGTTCCCTGTTTGAGGCAATGTTTTTATGGCTGGATGCCCTTCCTGACGCCAACTCTTGGTCACGCTTTTACGATGCGCAGGGATACGGTGTACCTATTCTAAATCGGGGTACACACCGTGATCATTCATCCCAGCAAGCTGGTACTCAATTTGCTGACCTCAGAAGGATGATAGGCTGAGTCAACCCCCCTGGCGTTAATTCAGCGATCGACCGGGATTCGAACCCAGGATCCTAGGATCCCAAGCCGGCACCCTAACCGCTAAGGCAACACCAGGCGAAGCAAACAGACAACAGATCCCCAATAAACACAAATTCATACCAGTGTTAGAGTTTACCACAAAAACAAACCTCTCTTAGTCATCCAAAAAAAGAGGTAATGCCCAACTGCCATTACCCAGACGGCCTTCATGGTTTTGTTGTCCCCCGTCGCACCGCGGAGCGAAAGGGGGACTATGGTTTTCCCCTCCGTGCGTGCGTGCGTACGTACGTACGCGAAGGACCGAATTCTAATTTGGTGTGTGGGTGCAACCCACGTCAAAATCCAAGATGGCCGCCGCCATGTATGTCTGAACCTTGTGAGCGGAATATCTTGAAAAATAAACGAAGTACCAACTTCTAATCTGGTTTGTGGGTGTATCTAGGCATAAGGAAGAACGCTATTGAAAATTGGGTCGCCAAGTCAAAATCCAAGATGGCCACCACCATATATATGTCTGAACCTTGTGAGTGAAATATCTTTAAAAATAAACGAACTACGAACTTCTAATCTGGTGTGTGGGTGTATCTATGCATAAGGAAGAACGCTATTGAAAATTGGGTCGCCACGTCAAAATCCAAGATGGCTGCCGCCATGGATGTCTGAACCTTGTGAGCGGAATATCTTGAAAAACTTGAAAAAACTTGAAAAAGGGGAATATCGCATTGAGTATTGCGCTGCAATACATGTCCCCTACCGGCAGTCTGTCGTCCGGAAAACTGTTGGGGAAATTACCAAGGGTTATTTACCCACAGGTTCTGAATCGTTCCCAATCGCTAAATACCTCAGGACGGGCTCACCTGTGATTCGCAATCTGGACTTAGATTTATACACGTTGCAGACAGGTCAGCAGAAGCACGAGAAAATACGTTGTTGACAAAGAACCATTCGAGTCGCTAAATATCAGTAATTTATTATATTTTCCGGTTCACGATCAATGATCGATGTGTATACATATGTTGCTCGGCTTGGCTCTGCCCCTCCCGAAAGCGCGCGCTGTCGCGCATTTGACGTTCGCGAGACGAGGCTGAGGGCGTGCGGTTCGGCTTGAGGAGAACTCTAGAATAAACAAAGTGCCATAACTTTGTCAAAAATGATGGAAACGTCGTGAAGTTCGAACCTGATCTGTAACTTATGAGGAAACCATGTGCCAAGTTTGAAATCATTAGCATTAAGCGTTTAGAAAAAAAGTCCAGAAAACTGTTCTTTGCGTGACGGACTGACGGACTGACGGACTGACGGACTGACGGACTGACGGACTGACGGACTGACGGACTGACTGACTGACGGACTGACGGACTGACGGACTGACGGACGGACTGACGGACTGACGGACGGACTGACGGACTGACGGACGGACTGACGGACTGACGGACTGACGGACGGACTGACGGACTGACGGACTGACGGACGGACTGACGGACGGACTGACGGACTGACGGACTGACGGACTGACGGACTGACGGACGGACTGACGGACTGACGGACTGACGGACTGACGGACGGACTGACGGACTGACGGACGGACTGACGGACTGACGGACTGACGGACTGACGGACGGACTGACGGACGGACTGACGGACTGACGGACGGACTGACGGACTGACGGACTGACGGACTGACGGACTGACGGACTGACGGACTGACGGACGGACTGACGGACTGACGGACTGACGGACTGACGGACTGACGGACTGACTGACGGACGGAGGGATGGCGTGCAAACCTATAGTCCCTTCCGGTGTACACCGGTAGGGGACTAATAAACGAACTACTAACTTCTAATCTGGTGTGTGGGTGTATCTACGCATATGGAAGAACGCTATTGAAAATTGGGTCGCCACGTCAAAATCCAAGATGACCTCCGCCATGTATGTCTGAACCTTGTGAGCGGAATATCTTGGAAAAACAAGCATTCTGAGTATTGCGCTGCAATACATGTCCCCGACCAAAGTTCAAAGTGTCATAACTTTGTCAAAAATGATCGAATATGCAAATTTATGCACAGTTGATGCTGGTTTTCAAACTTGATCTGAGGTATGCTGAGACACGTGTGTCATGCCTCGCCTCGTTTATAAGCCCGCAAGGTCGCTCCGTGGAGCGGCCTGCACGTACTGCACTGTGTGAATTATATAATTACCAACGCACGGTCTGAGGTACTAGCGATTCAAGACAACAACACAACAACATGCATTTTAAAGGCCATTTTCCCTACTAGAGCGGGGGTTAGCCTTGCGGTCCCCATGACAATCTGCTCCACTTTGCCCTATTTTCTGCACATCTCCTTGTAAACCCCCTTGCCCGCATTTCTTCTTCCACTATCTTTAGCCAATAGTCAGGTTCACTTTGTCAATAAATTATATTTCGTTCAAAATCATGGTAGATTAGCAAACCTATACATTTTTGGTAAGGTTATAGCATAAGGAAACTAAAAATCAATGTTTACATTTGGAGAGATACCTGTATGGCGGCCATTTTGGATTTTCAAAATGGCCACTGTAAAATACATATTTTGTTCTATTTCTGCCTCTAATTACCCTAAAAACTTTTAAAAATATACTAAACCTATATTTTCAGGGACAAGGAATCCAATGAAAGTATCAAATTAGTGCTATGGGGAATGGTAAGACACGAATCAAAGGTTTTGAATTGCAAAATACTGTCTTTATATTCGTGATAAGTTGCATAATCAAATACATGTTATCATTTTGTACAGGCAGTTAATAACATCAAAATGTGTCACAATAATTCATATCACCAAACATACACAGGCAGTCAGCAAAATCATATATACACATGCAGTCAGTATAACTTCACATCTACACAGGCAGTCAATGACAAAATATACACAGGCAGTCAATGGCATCAAACATACACGATTACAGAATATGCCATTTAGAGTTCGTCATCACTGTCCTGTGTGTCGTATCCGACAATATAGTCCGCATCGTTTTCACAGTCCGTTGCACACAAGCAAAGGTCGGTCAAATTGATTGGCAAATCGAATTGGTCGAATGGTCGATCGAATCGAATTCGATGAATCGAATCGAATCGATCGAATTGGTCGAATGGTCGATCGAAGCGATTGGTCGAATGGTCGAATTGGTCGAATGGAATTGGTCGATTGGTCGAATTGGTCGAATCGAATTGGTCGGAATTGGCAAATGTAAACATTGATTTTCTGATTTTCCATGTAATAACGTTTCCAAAAATGTATAGGTTTGCTAATCTACCATGATTTTGAACGAAAAAACATAGTGAACCTGACTACAAGTCTTTCTCGGTCTTCCCCGTCCTCGACTTCCTTCTACATTCATTTCCATCACTCTTCTCAACCAGTCACTTTCATCCTTCCTCAACACATGACCAAACCATCTCAACCTGTTCCTCTTCACAGCATCAATCACAGGCTCTATTCCCATCATCTTTCACAATTCATAATTTGTCTTCCTCTGTCTCAACGATACTCTGCACATCCGTCGAACCATTTGCATTTCCACCCTTTCCAACCTTCGTTGCTGCTCTATGTTCATTACCCATGTCTCGCTCCCATAAATCATAACACTTCTCACACATGCAGCATACACCTTTCCCTTCAGCTTCAACGACACTCCCCTCATCATCAGCACGCCACTCAGTTCCCGAAACTTCTTCCATGCACATCTCACTCTAGCAACCGTTGCCGAGTCTGATCCACCTTATCCATTCAGCATGTCTCCGAGGTAGCAAAATGTTTTCACACCTTCCAGCTTCACGCCGTCTCAAAGATCCAACTCAACATTTCCTCCATCTGCAGCTCCCTCTGTGCACACCTTACATTTGAATGTAGCTGCCACACTGGTTAATGACCCTCTCAGACCACTACATTTTTGATGAACCCACTCAGCGCACATTGTACATTGAATGGAGTTCACTCCGACACCCTTCCTACACACAGCACAGGGCCACTTCCCAGTTCTTTCCACCTCACCACATGCTTTACCACTTGCCATCACCTTCGTCTTTCCGATATTCACCTTCAGACCTTTTGTCTCCATACATTCCTTCCACTTGTTCATCTTTTCCTTCAGTCCATCCATACTTTCCACAATCAACACCAGATCATCTGCATACAACAACTCCCACGGTAAACCCTCCTTTACGTTCTGAGCCAGCACCTCCATCACAGCTACAAATAGTAGTGGACTTAGTACCAACCCCTGATGCACTCCCACCTTCACCTCAAACTCACCACTGTTCCCGTCCTTTGTCCTTCCAGCTGTGCGGGCTCTGTTGTACATTGCCATCACCACTCTGATCAACCATTCCTCTACTCCTAACTTCCTCAATGCCCATGTCAATACTTTGCGTGGAACCCTATCGAATGCTTTCTCCAGATCAACAAACCCAAGAAACAACTTCTTCCTCTTCTCCATGTACTTCTCTTGCAACTGCCTCACAATGAAAAGCCCGTCTGTCGTTCCTCTTCCTGGCATAAATCTAAACTGCATTTCGTCGATCTTCACTTTCTTCCTTATCCTCCTCTCCAACACCCTTTCCAATACCTTCATTCCATGCTCCAATTACTTTATCGCTCGGTACGAGCCACACTCCAGAGGGTCACCTTTCCCCTTGTATAGAGGGACGAGGGTACTCGGTTCCCAATCCACTGGAATGCGGCCTTCTTTCACCACCAGATTACAGATCTCTGTCATTCTCTTCACACCCCAACTTCCTGCTGCCTTCAACATATCTCCCACAACTCCCGTCGGCCCTCCCGCTTTTCTACCCTTCATTGCTTTTATCGCTTCTTCAACTTCCTTCTCAGTTATCTTCTCTGTCGGTCCTAAAACTGGGTTACTCTCTATGTTGCCATCCCATTCATTCTCTGTGTTCAACAGCATTTCCATATATCTTTTCCATCTTCCTTTAATTCCATCTGGGTCGACAACGATTTGTCCCACTTCATCCTTCAAGCAACTCACCCCCATCACATCACACCTCTCTTTCGCTTTCTGCTTTGCAATCCTGAATACTGCTTTCTGACCCTCTACCGAATCCAAGCATTCTCCGAACATTTTCCTTCATGCCTCCTGCTCCTTTGCTAGCTCTTTCTTTGCAGCCTTCCTGGCTGCCTTATAACTTTCATGCTCTGCTGTTTCTGCTCCCGTACCCTTCGCCTTCTGCCACTCCTTGAACTTCTTCCTCTTCTCGTCAATCCTCTTTCCAACTTCATCATCCCACCACCATGTTTCCGAGTGCCTCGGTGGTCCTTTTGTCCATCCACATACCTCACCAACGGCTCCCAACCGACGAGCTTTCATTGACAGAGATTATTGTCAGATTGAGATTATTGAGAATCAGAGATTATTCTCTGATTATTCTCGAATCAGAGACAGAGATTATTGACAGAATTACTAGCGATTCAAGAGATATCCGTTTCAAATTTTTTTTTTCTTCGTTTTATGAACGATATCTTCCAAACCTATCCAAACCAAACCAAGCCCTATCGCAAATTCCAAAAGGACATTTTAGTAGACTGACATGTTGAACAGATCTTTGAAATTCCCCCTCGATTTCCCCTCGATTGGAATTTCCCCTCGACGCTATTGAAAATTGGGTCGCCACGTCAAAATCCAAGATGACCGCCACCATATATATGTCTGAACCTTGTGAGCGAAATATCTTGAAAAATAAACGAACTACTAACTTCTAATCTGGTGTGTGTGTGTGTATCTATGCATAAGGGAGAACGCTATTGAAAATTGGGTCGCCATGTCAAAATCCAATATGGCCGCCTTGCGACTTCCACTTTGTCAACTCACATCACTTCACCGACGGGGGACTTAGGCGTTAACGCTTGTTTTAAAATGTTGAAACTTCCTTCTCCAGTGTTGTATTCTCTCTTCTCTCACAATGCACTTTTCTTCCTTTTCAAAAGGAGTTTTGAAATCTCTTTGAATCATTCCGATTCAAAGACTTAAATCTCTTTCAGTTCTTTTCTCCAATCTCTCAACTCTCCTTTTTATCAACCCTCCTTTAACATTTTCAAACATATCGCTGCCTTGACGGACCACAAAAAAAAATAAAAAAAAATAAATAATTAGCCTGACCCCTGACCGGCATTGCAGATTTAGAACGTGAGAAACCATTTCAATAAGGCTTTACTGGAAAATCGCTGATGGAGGTTAAAATTGGTAATTTTCTCTAAAAAGAGACTGGTGGAATTACCAATTCTAACCACCCCCTCCAGCAGGTGGCAGTAAACACACTATGCCATGTGTATGTTCAAGGGAGAGTTGCAAGTCGTAATAAACAAATATGTCTGGTGTGAGCTTAACGGTTAAGCTGGTTTGCTTAATATCCTAGGGTCTTGAGTTCAAGCCCCTGTAGAACCGTTGAATTTACACCAGGTGAGTCGACTCAGCCTGTAATCCTTCTGAGGTCGGCAAAATGAGTACCAGCTTACCACTGCATCAAGGGCACAGCCACATTTTCAGAAAAATGAAACCAGCATCCAAAACTAAGTTTATCTTGGGCAGCTCAAGTTTCAAGTGTCATAGTTTATCTTCCACTCGTGCAATTAAAAAAACTTGACAAGCACATTAACAACTTAAATATCTGATTTGTATCCAAGAACACAGAATAGTTTATAGTTCACCAACTATTGGACTCAGGTATTCAAAACACCACAGTTGGCAGATCCACCTTGTTTACAGCTTCTGTCACATGTAGTCAAATGGGAGCAGCGATTGGTTGAGTTGGAATAAATACTCAAATCTTCCTTATTGAACAACAACTGCCTTGTCTTACCATAGCTCCACAAACAGAAATGCCGTGTGGCCACTTGTGTCAAAATCTTCAACATACCTTCTTCGTTGATTTATTCAGTCATTACTTAATGTGCAATCTCAACAAACTAAACTTGCCAAGAGGACTACTGGTCATACAGCAAAGGTTGTAGCGACTTAATTTGCCCCCTCACCTGGAGTTCCAAAGGTGGGATGACGCAAATCATCTTCGTGTACCGTGTAGCGCCAATTTCCGTGGTGGTGGGAGAGGGAGGATATTATGAGTGACTCCATATTCTGAGTGCTTCAGAACCCTCCATTGCATCATGAATAAGAGGACTCGGTATTATTTTCACACTCACTTAGCCTGTGTTGCCTTAGACTTGACTGCAAAAATCAGGAGGAATTCCCATGTTTAATTGCCTTTTCCGCCTTGAGAAAGTGTATAATATGTAGAAGCTCGAGCATCCATTGTTCCACCTTACCATGCCATTTTTAAGGCCACTTCAAATGGCAAAATGAACAATAAGAGTAATTATAATAGCATATAATATTAACATTACAGTACCGAATTGCAAAATAATATAAAGAACAGGAAGAAAAAAACCATAAAATGTCGTAGCTCCCGCCATGGTTTAAGTAATTTTTCTGTACTGAGTTAAAAGCTCAGTCGGCCATCTTTGGTCGGATGACAAAACAAAATCTGCATATGTATACTCATGTATTGTCTTTGTAACAAGTTTGAAGAAAATCGGTAAATGCATGCCTGAGAAATGGATGAGGACACGTCTAAGTAACAAAATGGCCGCCAGTCGGCCATCTTGGATCTGATATCGAAAAAAGACGACGTGCATATTAACAATAATAAAATGACGATGAAGATAAGAATGATAATCGTTATAATAAAAAGAAAAAGATGATGTGTAAATTTCGTTGTGGGAACTATAATCTTCCTGTTTCTCTTGGTCATTATTCAAAAGATACTTTTCGGCAGTTATGTCCACAAATGACAAGGATCAGCACCCCCAAAATAGGTTAAAAACACTTGTTACCAACTTTTACTCAGAAATGCCCCTATAACTTGTATTAGATGCATTTCTGGAAATTTAGCCTAGTCTATTATGCGAGGCTAATGCTACTGGTGATGAATTTCGCTATCTTCTTGTCTGTCCAGCATTCAATCAAACTCGTAAGAAGTGTATGAAACATTATTGGGAAAATCCCTCAGTGCGTAAAATGAAAGCGCTATTAAATGCAGCTAATGTTGGTCAGCTTTTTAATGTGGTGAAGTTTATGGGTAGTATATTAATAATAAAAAACCATTGCCCCCCTTTCGCTCCGCGGTGTGACGGGGGACAATAACTATAAATGGACTAGGTCCAACAGGGGGATAATAAACCATTGTCTCAATGCAATCTCTTCACTCCCATGGTGACGGACAACTTAGACAACTCAATGTTGAATAAGAGAGTTAGACAACTCTCAATGCAATCTCTTCACTCCCATGGTGACGGACAACTTAGAGACGTACAGTACTTAAATATATATTTTTTACCCTTGCATTATTTTCTTACTGGTATTTCCACCCATGTCATAGTATACTCTTCAACTAAAGTGTCAAACAAGCCCGACTACGCCCCTGTTAGACATTTGGTCTTGTTTTTGATAATTTTGAAAATAACAAATTAGATTTTTTGGGGGATTGTTTTTTTAATTGCTCTATAATGCCCTACACATTTGTAGCTACGTGAAAGGTAATATTCAACGATTTCTGACCCCATTCCTTAGTGGTGTAGGTACATGTTTTTGGCTCCCACAAAAACAAAAAATTATTTCTTCCAAATTCCAACAGGATAAGAACAGCACCGGGCAACGTTGGGTTCCCCTGCGAGTATTACATACATGTAGGAATTGAGAAATTTTTTGGGCATTTGGGCAAATTTGGGCATTTGTAATTGAGAAAAATAATATCGACTTTAAATGGTCGTTTATATATCTTTATCCATTTGTCAGCACAAATATTTGTTTATAAAGGTACTGAATTGTAATTATTGAATTTGAATGTATTGTATCGGCTTTCCCCACTTGATGGCGTGCCATCACTATTAATGGTACATCAACATGATTTTACTTTGAAATAACCAAATAAATATGTGGGTAATGAATATGGTAAAGTGCATATAAAAATACATAATTTGAGCTGCAAAATAGTGTCTTCAGAAAGTATTCACACCCATTGATTTTATTTTTTCCACATTTTGTCGTGTTACAGCCTCAATTTAAAATGGATTAAATTGAGTTTTTTTTTGGCTCTGATCTACACAGAATACCCCATGTCAACGTGGATATATATATATATATATATATATATATATATATATATATATATATATATATATATATATATATATATATATATATATATATATATATATATATATATATACACAGTCGTCCCTCGCTATATCGCGGTTCACTTTTCGCTGCTTCGGTACATCGCGGGTTTTTCTCGCTAGTATATGTAAAATGATATCGCGGATTTTTCGCTATATCGCGGGATTTTGCGGTATAAATGTATTTTTATATACTATTATTTTAAATATTTTTGTGGTAAAATAAGCATTTTCTAGCCTAAAAAATAAAAAAACGTAAAAAAATAAGAAAAATACAGAAATTAAAACATATTACAAGAAATAAAATACTGTACATAGTGTACAGTAGAAGAGTAGACAAAGAGACAAAGAGTCGTGCGTATGGAAAACGCAGATGCGGCAGCTTCCACTTGCGCTAGTTACTATATATATATATACAGTGAAACCTTGACTTACGAGTGCACCAACTTACGAGTTTTCCGAGATACGAGCCGTCGCTCGGGCGGTTTATTGCTTTGAGATGCGAGCCGAGATCTGAGTTACGAGCTTACGCCACCCGCCACCAGGTGGGTTCCGGTCACGTGGTTATCTTGCCGTGCAAGCATCTCTGCCGTATATCGCTGCTGTTTTGTTTTCGTATTTTGGTTATTTTGGAGCTGACGCCACCCGCCACCAGGTGGGTTCCGGTCACGTGGTTATCTTGCCGTGCAAGCATCTCTGCCGTATATCGCTGCTGTTTTGTTTTCGCATTTTGGTTATTTTGGAGCTGACGCCACCCGCCACCAGGTGGGTTCCGGTCACGTGGTTATCTTGCCGTGCAAGCATTTCTGCCGTATATCACTGCTGCTTTGTTTTCGCATTTTGGTTATTTTGGAGCTTACGCCACCCGCCACCAGGTGGGTTCCAGTCACGTGGTTATCTTGCCGTGCAAGCATTTCTGCCGTATATCACTGCTGTTTTGTTTTCGCATTTTGGTTATTTTGGAAAATTTCTTAGTTTTAACCATGGGTCCTAAGAAATTGAGTGCCAAGGGCAGTACTGAGAAGAAGAAGAGGATGATGTGCTTGGATATAAAACACGCAATCGTCAAACAACATGAGCGAGGTGTGCGTGTTGTCGACTTGGCGAGGCAGTACGATCGTAGTACTTCTACGATATGTACGATTTTGAAGCAGAAGGAGTCGATAAAGGCTATAACGCCAGCCAAGGGCGTTACGATTATTTCAAAGCTCCGGACCTCTATCCATGAAGAGATGGAGAAGTTGTTGTTTGTGTGGTTGACGGAGAAGCAGCTCGCAGGAGATACCGTGACCGAGAGCATCATGTGTGAGAAGGCCCGAGACATTTACGGGGATTTGGTGCAGCAGACGGTGGGAACATCAACGGACGAGGCATCGGAAGAGTCATTCAAAGCCAGTCGGGGATGGTTTGATAATTTTAAGAAGAGGACCCGCATTCACTCCGTCGTCAGGCATGGTGAGGCAGCAAGCTCGGATGTGAAGGCAGCTGAAGATTTTATTATAACTTTTGCCAAACTGATAGAAGCTGAAGGATACATCCCCCAGCAAATCTTCAACTGTGACGAGACAGGGCTCTTCTGGAAAAAGATGCCGAGGAGGACGTATATAACGGCAGAGGAGAAGAGCATGCCAGGCCACAAACCCATGAAGGATAGGTTAACCCTTGCACTGTGCGCGAATGCGAGTGGTGACTGCAAGATTAAGCCGCTACTCGTATATCACTCTGAAAACCCCAGAGCCTTTAAGTCTCATAGGATACTTAAAGAAAAACTGCAGGTTATGTGGAGAGCAAACGCAAAGGCGTGGGTCACCAGGCAGTTCTTTGTGGAGTGGGTAAACCTGGTCATTGGTCCTGCCATCAAGAAGTACCTTTTGGAAAATAACCTACCCCTGCAAGCCCTTCTCGTCCTTGACAATGCTCCCGCACACCCACCAAACCTCAAAGACGACACCCTTGAAGAATTTAAGTTCATTAAGGTCCTCTACCTTCCAGCCAACACCACCCCTATCCTGCAGCCCATGGACCAGCAGGTGATTTCAAATTTCAAAAAGCTCTTCACCAAGCACCTGTTCCGGCGCTGCTTTGAGGTTACGGAGAGCACAAACCTCACCCTTCGAGAGTTCTGGAAGGATCACTACAATATCGTGACCTGCCTCAGAATTATCGACATGGCCTGGCAGGGTGTTACAAGGAGGACCTTAAACTCTGCATGGAAGAAGCTGTGGCCTGAGGTTGTGTCCGAAAGGGACTTTGAAGGATTCGAACCTGAAGTGTTAGTGGTGGAGGAGATTGTGTCCCTCGGAAAGTCCATGGGCCTGCAAGTGAATGAAGAAGACGTTAACGACCTCGTCGAGAAGCACAACGAGGAACTGACAACGGAGGAATTAAAGAAGCTACAGCAGCAGCAGAAGACGGAGGTTTTGCAGGAAATTAACGTGGAGGAGCCAGAGGCGGAGGTGGTTATCGCTACAAGTGAGATTAAGGAAATGTTGGGAATGTGGGAGAAAATTTCAGAGTTTATTGAAAAGAAACACCCTGAAAAAGTTGCAACAGGTCGTGCGTTGGCGCTGTGTAACGACACTTGCCTCACTCATTTTCGAAACATTTTGAAAGGGAGGAAGAAACAAACCTCGTTGGACAGGTTTTTCTTGAAACGCCCTGCAAGTGAAAGCGAGGAAAGTGTGGCGAAAAAGGCAAAAGTTATCTCCTCTACCTCCGCCAGCATCTTCGTCTGATCTTCAAGGTAAATACACTTAATAAAACCAGTTTATTTCTTTACATTCTCTTTTATTATGTACAGTATATACGAGGTCGTGCTTGTTTATTAGGGTGCATCAAACGCCCCATGATTTTCAAAAAGTTGTTGTATTTTAATGTCTATTCCCTCAAATGTTACACTTGTTGGTAGAAGTATGTATGCAAAAAATAGATGAAATCAGAGGTGGTCCTGGGTGGCCACCGGCCACTTTTATATATTTAGGGCCATTTAGGGCCACAGCTAAACTACTTTACAAGATAATGTAAAATTAACTACAAGATAATGTAAAATTAACCATTATACCTATATACAAAAGTAAAGTCCTACTTTTACTAAATGCCTAATATCAAACAGTTAAAACAACCTTACATGTCAATGTAAAATTAACCAAAATCGTTCTTCATATTACAAAGTTGTAGTACAGTGTTGTAGTATTGTACTTTCATTGATTAAAAGTTTGAAAATGTATTAAGCACAACGCCAATGTCACTACTCCAACTTTGCTAGTTTCCGCAAATTTGGCCTCGCTTTGCGGTCACATTCAACCACTTGAAGAAGATTTTGGAAGTGGTCTTCTCTTCTTGCAGTTGAGACAAAATCAGTTGCGAGCTTTACTGCTCTCTCCGCAGGGTCATTCACAACATTAAGCCCATCCACAATGGACTTGGCTGCCTTGAAGTGCTCATTGTTCTGCCAAGTGTCAACATCCTCTGTTAGGAAGGTCATATCTAGGTGAAGAAGGTTTACTGTAAACCACGAGTCCTCGTTCACAAGATCAGCCAGGGTTGTCGCTTCTGTAATTTTTGGAAATGACGGTTTGCCATATCCAGAACCGTAGCGGTGTTTTGGAGTGCTTGGCATTTCATCTGGTTGTATGGCCAGTAACACATCTGCAAGGGCACGACGATCCTTTTGAGGAATTGCATTGCTGAACAGTGCCAAAACAACCAGTTCTGGGGTTAAATACCACAAATGTCTATCAAAGGCTTTCACAGCGCTGACTGAAATGGTTGAGTTGACAGCTTTATAGTTGAGCAGAGTCTTGTAAAAGCACAAATCAAACCATGGGGCATTTGAAGCAGACTGACATATGAGCCACCAATCACAATAAATATAAACAACAAAAACAACAAACTCCTTCAGTTTTTTCTGTTGATGTTGTGTTGTTACAGTTCCTCGAGGTAGTAGAGAAATTTGCTCTTCAAGTAGGCATATTTTGATGGAATAAAGAATCTTTGACATCCACCTTGCTTTATGCATGGCCCCTGGTCTGTGGAGTGTTCCTTGTTTTGTGACATCATCATCGAGGACTACCTGGCAGAGTTGTGCCATTTCCTTGTAGTCTTCCCTACAGTATGAAGCGCTTGTGCGGATTGTGCTTAAAACCTTGTTTTTGCAGGATAAAAGCAGCTGTTGTGCATAGTCATTGTACATGGAAATGTCAATTTTGGTTAAACTTTCATTCTTTGCATGCGATATGCGTTCCCAATTCTTCTGGAATTTTTGGAACAAAGATACTTCTGGAGACTTTGATGCCTCAATTTTGAGAACGTCAAACACATGATCCAGGATTACCTCTCCAACATGATGGCGACATGCACACCACAGAAGAGCACGGTCCAGTTTTGATTGAATGGTAACACAGGCAGCTGTAACGTGTCCAGTGTTTGATGCTGTTGTGTCAAAACATAAGTTGACAACTGATTGTTTGCACTTCCATGAATGTAGATACGTGTAAGTGTGCTCGGCAATGATGTCACCTGATGACCTATCACTTCCAGGAGGATATCTAGCCACCCCCAGTAGCTTTACATCAGTGGCATTCCCAACCAACACTGGCAATCTTTCTTCCTTGACATTCTTGTTTGTGAGCGTTGGTATCTGCTTGCCATCCCAGCGAAGTGTTGCAGCTGTTGGGGCGATCCAATTTTCTTGAATATATTTGGCGATAGCACTTGTTATTGATCGTCGAGCCTTATCAGCAGTTGAGTACGACTTGGCCACACGACGTGGATCACCTCCTGCCTCTTGAATTACAGCTTTGGTGAGCGCAACCTGTTGAACAGGAGTTATGTTTAGTCGAGTAGCAACAGACACAACTGAATGTCTTTTCAGAATATCATGAGGAATAAAGGCAGATGTACCTGCATATGTTGATCTGTGGTGACTACGCTTCCTTTGAAACTCTGGAATCGCCTCTTCTTCAGTTTCTTCCAAGCTATCTGCAGAGTCACTATCATCAGAGCATACAGAACTAATTGTCATCTCTTGTACACTGGATGATTCATGACGTTCTCGTCTTGAAGCTTCCGCTAAGAGGCGTTTTTCTTTTCTATGATCTTTATCAACTTTCTTCTTGTCAACACCACAAAATGAGGCTACTCTGTCAGATTTCATTGACTCTAAAAATACTCTATCTTCCTCATTCTTAATGTTTGTCATTGCATCTTTTGTCCATACACCAAAGGTCTTATCAAGACGTTCATTCATGGTTTGCAACTTAGCCAAAGTGCTTGGAGATTCTCGGCGAGAAACAGGTATTTGACGCAATTTGTTATTGTCATTAAGAAGGTCAAGTATTAGTTTGCAGCATTGATGGTCTGAAAGCATAGGAATATTTGCTTTAGTGTAGAATTTTTTCAGCTGGATAAGGACGATGCTGGCAGATTTCCATTTCAGTGGCTGAGTTTGTTTGCCTTCACATATTTCTTTCTGGATGTACCACATCACGCATCGAAGAACCTGCCGGCAAGTTGGGAGGCGGACTCCTGTCAATGTACCATCTGCTTCTGTAAAAGCATTGCCAAGACCAAAAATGGCACTTGCTAATCTGGTCTTCTTATCTGCCATCTGAAAGAAAATAAAGGATATTATTAGACTACTAGTATGGGACCCACGATTAGACCTCCGATTTCATTCATGTAAAAATACAAACTAATTATCAAACCATCGTTTTTTGCATAAAATTGTTATATTTGTATTCCTCTCATCAAGACCTTCAATTTGATACCAAACATGACTAGGTTTGGGTGTAAAATAACAAAATCAAACATTTTTACATAGTGCGGCCCCGAAAATGGCCCTAAATATATAAAAGTGGCCGGTGGCCACCCAGGACCACCTCTGATTTCATTTATTTTTTGCATACATACTTCTACCAACAAGTGTAACATTTGAGAGAATAGACATTAAAATCCAAGAACCTAAGGGCGTTTGATGCACCCTATTGTTTATACATTATTTGTTATTTATAAAGTACATTTTTCTTATTTAAAAACACGTAACAAAAAAAATTGGTGTGGTTTTTTGGGGGCTGGAACGGATTAATAGCATTTCAATGCATTTTAATGGGGAAATTTGATTTGAGAAACGAGCAAATTGAGTTACGAGCTCGGTCACAGAACGAATTAAACTCGTAAGTCAAGGTTTCACTGTATATATATATATATATATATATATATATATATATATATATATATATATATATATATATATATATATATATATATATATATATATATATATATATATATATATATATATATATATATAGATATTGTTACGGTCCGCGGTTAAGGATGTTGTTTGCCGAGCGGAGGCGCCGCGGCCGAACAGTTTTTCCCCGACTAAACCCGATTCACCCAGACGTTGGCCGTATCGCGCCACAGCTACTCAATATGGAAAAGACTAAGATGACGAATGCAAAGAAGAAGAAGAAGAAGACGTACAGAAGAGTAACGGGGTTTATTATTATTTACACACACATAAGCAAAAAGAGCAGTCACGGGTATTTACAGCGGACATGAAAAAAACAGGTAACACAGTGCAAATTACTAGCTTATACAGACTTAGTTACCTACCCAGGACAGAACAAACAAAGACGACTCACACGGGGAATGATGATAGGAATTGGCTGGAAGGAGAGGAAAGTCCAATTGGTTCGGCAGCACGAATCGGCGCGTTGGGCAGCCGCCGTTCCTCCGCGGCCCTGCTCCAAACCGCCGTCCAGGCCCCAAATGGCTGGCGAGCGTTGTGGCTGCTGGGGACGCTGCTGCTGCTGCTGTTGTAGACGCTGCCGCTGGCGAGCAAGGTGACGAATAGCAGGCTTTTGCGCTTCCCTGGATGACCTCTGCTTTTGGACCTCACAACTTAGCTCTTGTCATAGCTCATCTCTCGTAAAAGCTCCTCTCCTTTCTCAGCCCATCTCATGTCTTCCTCGGGAACGTCCCGCGGCGGGTTATATAGGCCCCGCCCCTCAACCTTTTCGAACCTCCTTGCTGTTCCTTTCCACACCCTCTCCAAGTCCAACCCCTTGTTCGTGGTTGGTTGAGTGTGGCTGACTCACTCCTCCCCTCTCTGACGAGGTGGGGACCCGCCTTTCTTCCCCAACCCTGCCTCGTGGTCAATGGCGGCAATTGGAGGGGATGTAATTGGCAATCGAGGCTTGGCAATGACGAAAGGGGGAAATGGAGGTTTTTGGGAATGGGAATGAAGGGAATCTATCTCTTTGGTTTGGTGCAATGGAGTGTCATGTTAATGGAAGACAAGGCCTTACCCTAAAACACATAATAAGGATATAAACTACTGAACAAGGGTTTTATCGTGTCCTTCAATGTGGTGTTTCATGGAATTAACTACCGGGACGCCCTTTTTACCTTTACACAACTCTGGAGGCAGGAGGGGCCATAATCATCAATGTTACACAGCAATTTCCAATACAATACACACAATCAAAAACATACAATCCTCATATCCGCAACAATATATATATATATATATATGTATATATATATATATGTATATATATATATATATATATATATATGTATATATATATATATATATATATATGTATATATATATATATATATACATATATATATATATATATACATATATATATATATATATACATATATATATATATATACATATATATATATATCTATATATATATATATATCTATATATATATAATGGTATCTGTAATCTGGTTCTCCAACCTAATGAGCGGACAGCATGACGACATCGCCATGCACGTCCGCCTTGCCTGCAAAGTTCCAGAGGAACCATCTAGCAGTGCGTCATTACGGATTATAAATACAGATACTGTCACAAGTGCATGCAAAACTCACAGTTACCGACCTGGTTTCGTCCTTGTTGGGGCTTCATCAGGGCAACGCAGTGAGGCTTTCCATACACTTGTAACTCTGTGACCCTTTCGGTTTTTATATCAGTCACTATGCGACCTTCATATCATCAGTGGAGAACCGCCAGCAATGAAATTCATTATCTCCTTCATAGCCGAAGTTTCTTCATAACGGCTATGAAGGTTTCGACCTTCATAGCCGTTATCTCCGCCAGATACCGGAGATAACGTTGCCGCATGGCAGGCGGTGCTTATCGCTCCCAGCAAGGTGCAGCAGCAGCTGTATGGGACACATTGCTTGCGGTTCTCCACTGATGATATGAAGGTCGCATAGTGACTGATATATATATATATATATATATATATATATATATATATATATATATATATATATATATATATATATATCATTCCAGTAATCTCTGTGTGTATGTGTGTGTGTCTGTGTGTTTGTCTGTGACCGCTGTTTCTCGACAACTACCGGTCCGATATACTTGAAACTTGCCAGGTATATTGCTGGGGACCCGAGGATGTGCCTTTTCAAGGTTTGAAATTAATCGGACAAGTGGTTCCCAAGGTATGGTCACCGTACTCGCAAGCCGTTCGCTTTGGCTTTGCGAATGGACCAAACCATTTCATGTAAATAGAGGGGGGGGGATATAATGTCGTTCGCTTTGGCTTTGCGAATGGACCAAACCATTTCATGTAAATAGAGGGGGGGGATATAATTTTAGATATATATATAGTACGGGCACGCCCTAGTATATATAATGTATATATATATATACAGTGGAACCTTGACTTACGAGTGCCCCAACTTACGAGTTTTTCGAGATACGAGCCGTCGCTTGGGCGGTTTATTGCTTTGAGATGCGAGCCGAGATCCGAGTTACGAGCTTTCGCCACCCGGTCACGTGGTTATCTTGCCATGCAAGTACAGTATCTCTGTCGTATAGCGCTGCATTTTTGTTTTCGCATTTTGGTTATTTCGAGTTTACGCCGCCAGGTGGGTTCTGGTCACGTGGTTATCTTGCCGTGCAAGTACAGTACGTATCTCTGTCGTATAGCGCTGCATTTTTGTTTTCGCATTTTGGTTATTTCGAGTTTACGCCGCCAGGTGGGTTCTGGTCATGTGGTTATCTTGCCGTGCAAGTACAGTACGTATCTCTGTCGTATAGCGCTGCATTTTTGTTTTCGCATTTTGGTTATTTCGGAAAATTTCTTAGTTTTAACCATGGGGCCTAAGAAAGTGAGTGGCAAGTGCAGTGCTGAGAAGAAGAAGAGGATGATGTGCTTGGATATAAAACACGCAATCGTCGAAAAACATGAGCGAGGTGTCGAGGAGGACGTATATAACGGCAGAGGAGAAGAGCATGCCAGGCCACAACTTGTGGATATAAAACACGCAATCGTCGTGTTTTATATAAAACTTGTGCTTGGATATAAAACACGCAATCGTCGAAAAACATGAGCGAGGTGCCGAGGAGGACGTATATAACGGCAGAGGAGAAGAGCATGCCAGGCCACAACTTGTTCAGAATGCCGGCGATAGCTCGCCTTCTCTTTGTGGAAAACACGGTACTGAGAAGAAGAAGAGGATGATGTGCTTGGATATAAACACGCAATCGTCGAAAAACATGAGCGAGGTGTCGAGGAGGACGTATATAACGGCAGAGGAGAAGAGCATGCCAGGCCACAACTTGTGGATATAAAACACGCAATCGTCGTGTTTTATATAAAACTTGTGCTTGGATATAAAACACGCAATCGTCGAAAAACATGAGCGAGGTGCCGAGGAGGACGTATATAACGGCAGAGGAGAAGAGCATGCCAGGCCACAACTTGTTCAGAGTGCCGGCGATAGCTCGCCTTCTCTTTGTGGAAAACACGGTGAGATCCTTAACATCCAACAACTAATGGGACGCAAACGGGGCGCCCAGTTTAGCGGTACACACATTGATGAATCACCCTGCCTGTGATTCACCCATGACAGGTTATAGCTGGGTCGGGATTCAAACCCAGGCTGGACAGTTTAGACTTTAGAGTCAAGTGTGCGTACCTCCAGTCCAGGCCATCCTGCCAACTTGTATGCTGCATACAGGTGAAATATAAAGCGCGAGATATTTTTTATATATACTGTATATTTAAAAAAAAATTGGTGTGGTTTTTGGCGGGCTGGAACGGATTAATAGCATTTCAATGCATTTCAATGGGGAAATTTGATTTGAGATACGAGCAATTTGAGTTACGAGCTCGGTCACGGAACGAATTAAACTCGTAAGTCAAGGTTCCACTGTATATATATATACATATATATGTATATATATATATATAGTATATATATATATATATATATACTATATATATATTGTATATATATATATATATGTATATATATATATATATATATGTATATATATATATATGTATATATATATATATATATATGTATATATATATATATGTATATATATATATATGTATATGTATATATATATATATATGTATATATATATATATGTATATATATATATATATGTATATATATATATATATATGTATATATATATATATATATGTATATATATATATATATATATATATATATATATTAGTCTGGGATCCGAGGCCTGGAAATGTGTAAAAAAGTGATTTTGAAGTGACACCCCTGCTATAAAATGTTTGACCCCTAGATCATGTCTGTGGGGGTGTTAGCCACCAGTAAAGTGACTTTAGCAAGGTAGTTCGGATTGCGCGAATTCTGTAAGGACGTTTTTTAACTTGGGGCGTCAACTGTAAAAAAGCAAGAAATTTAGGGGTAGGGGAAATTAAATTGACCATATATCCCATAATACAGGGGTGAGTGCAACAAATTACCACTCATTATTTTTGTTATAAAGTTGGCTTTTATATGAAACTTGATTCAACGTGATTGGACCATCCATGAGGTCAGCAGAGGTCAAAAGGTCACGGAAAGTGGGTTAAGCTGAAAATTTAGCTCCTTTATCAAATAATTCACATATGTATATGTCACAATATGTTCTTTGCGTCCCTCTACTGTTTCTGGCCTATATTGATCGTAATAGTGATGGTTTACTGTGGTGGTTGATGCTTTTCATCTTTTGTGTGGTGCTAGTGATTATTATGCTACATTTGTTTCAGCAACTTGCTTCACTCTTGCTGATCTTTATGATTACCATCGATCTTCAGCCTCCCTAGCTGGAGCAAGCTTCCTTCTTGTCAATTATTATTTACCACTCAACCAACAACATATCGAAATTCCCGTGTGGAAGCACTGAATGACATATCGAAAGTGAAACCGGTAGCCATATTCCTTTTTCTGTCAGGAGCTGAATGGAATGCTGATTCCCGTCCAAAAACCGTAAAGTAAGAGCGAAATATGAACTTAGAATAGTTAGATAAGAACATTATATAGTTAGGAATATTTTGTACATATTTTCCTGTCATTCAAGCAATTATCGGTTCACTAGCGTTCGAGAGAAAAGACTTAGTAAATTTGACTAGTTTCCTCATTGATTATTTTCCACATGTTTTCCTGTCATTCAAGCAATTATCGGTTTACTAGCGTTCGAGAGAAAAGTATAGGTAAATTTGACTAGTTTCCTCATTGAATCTTGAAATGTTATAACGTTGTGAAATCATGATATTTACGAATCTAATATATTTCACAGTCGACCCTGATTTACTACACGTGATGGTGTTGATTGGTTTTGTGTGGCGTGGAGAATATGTTTCATTCTGGCCTGGCACCAGGTTCGCCCGAAGATTCGCCTGATGTGAATACAACATTATTAATTTTGTTCCATTTGTGGATTGTATGAAGTCTTAGAGTGTCTTTTTATTTCTTACAGGTGCTGACCCCTGGCGTATAAAGATGGAACCTGTGGCTGTGATAGCTGGTAAAGGAAACAAACGCAAACTCTCTTCTAGTGTAAGTGACTATTCGAAATGTATCGTCTGCCAAAGTACAACAGATGATCAGGGACCTCTGTATAACCTGACGAAGAGAGGGTTCACAACATTCAAGAACGCGGTGGAAATAAGGAAGGATGACGTTTACAGCAGAGTGTGGGACGATCTGCAGAATCAGGACCAATTTCTTTCAAAAGGACCAATGTGTCACGAAAAATGCCGCAGTAGTTACACCCTCAAACGGACTTTGGACAATCTAGTATCCACCAAATGGTTTAAAGCCGAGCAAGGAGAAACATCAGGTGAACGGGAGGGCAGGAGGAGTTTAACGGACTTTAAGGCAGTGTGTTTCCTGTGTGAAAGGGAACGCGATTCCAAAGGCGATAGGACATTAACTTTAGTCAGCACAGTTGACAGGCAGAAGTCAATCCATGATAAGGCAAAGGTGTTGAGGGATGAGGCGGTCCTTTTGAAAATTGAGGGCCATGGTGATTATTGTCTTGACCTCATAGCTAACGATTTCCGCTATCACTTGAGGTGTATGAACAATTTCATGAACAGACGATGTAAAGCTTCGGAACAGACATGTGACAGTAAAGGTGTCACTGAATATGACAAAGGCTTCCAAATGCTTGTTTCAGAAATTTCACCTGGACTTCTTATTAACAAGCATGTCTACCACCTTGGCCAGCTGACCAATAGATTTACGGAACTTCTCTCACAACAGGATGTAGTCAGTAAGAACCCCTCCAGAACTGATAGGTTGAAAAAGCGATTGTTGAAGCACTTTGAGTCTGACATTCAGGTCATCACATTGAAGGGTAGAGATACGTTAATATGTGCATCTTCTTTGACCGTCAAAGAGCTCTGTGATGAAGTAGTCTCTCTGCAGACTGAATTAGATGAGTGTGAGCTTCTTCCAGATGACGAGGAAGAGGAGGTACTGCTCACAAACGTGTCAAACAGTTCATACCACGTGGCAAAACACTTGAGGGCTGAAGTGAAAAAATTCGGAAAGGTAGGGTGTGCAATCCCAGTCAGTGATGAAATTGAAATATCATATGAAGGTGCCTCTAGTCAAGTCCCGGTCGACTTGTACAATCACTTGGCATAAAGCCAATAAAGTCATGGCAGGAAAAGATTATGATAAGATGGTCCGTTATCATTCATGGTTGAGTGAGGCATTGTTCATGCTGAACAGAGGGAGATGAGTGTCTCGGTGAAGATGGCAAAGTCGAGCTTACCAAAGATGATGAAGAGAAGGTACTGAATTTGGCACAGGACATTGTAGGATGTCTTAGCAGGCAGCCACTTCCCAAACACATCGGTGTTGCCCTACATATTCTGAAGCAAACACGTAGTAAAAACCTTGTGACAATGATTAACAAATTTGGACACTGCATCAGTTATCCCACTGCTCAGCGACACATCACAACAGCCGCCAATGATGTTTCTGAATGAGAAGAAAGGGAAGGGTTGTTCATTCCAACAAACATCACACCAGGACACTTTACCCACTACGCATTGGATAACTTAAAGTTCCATTCAGAGACACAAGATGGTGGTAGTTTTGATGCGACAACAAATATAATTTATCAGTACACATTTGAGGGAGAAGGAAGTGGGGAGGTAGTGGGGACAGTGCCCCTTAAGAAAACCAGGAAACTGACTATCAATGAACCAGACAAATTCGTTCCAGTAAGTAGTAAACTGACACTGAAGGACAGAAGACAGGCTCGGTCATTACGTGATATTGAACTTCCTCATGATGACAAGGGGGAAGCCTGCTTTCTAGCTGACAAGAACATCGTTTGGTTCCTACTGAGGATGTATCCAACACAGTTGATGACGGGTGAAAACGACAAGGACACTGGTAGCCTGACATGGAGCAGCTTCTTTGAATACAGTTCTGGGCAACACACAGAGAAAACAAAGATTGGTTATGGACCATTGCTTCCACAAAACCCAACCAACGCAGATGTAGTCCAGACCTCATTGGACTACTTTGTCTCCTTGAGTCTTAAGATGGGTCAGGCTAAGACGGTGGTGAATTGTGACCAGGCGATATATGACATAGTAAAGGGGTTGTTTAGGAAGGAATCGGAAAAGTACAAAGATGTTATTGTTCGACTTTGAGGATTCCATATTGCCCAGAACTTCTTGGGATCTATTGGATTTTTCATAATGGAGAGTGGCATAGAGGACATTCTGGTTTCTAGTGATATCTGTGGTCGAGGTACAGCCAATAAAGTCATGGCAGGAAAAGATTATGATAAGATGGTCCGTTATCATTCATGGTTGAGTGAGGCATTGTTCATGCTGAAGTGGGAGGCATTTGAGAAATGGCTGTTGTTCGAGAAGACTGAGGAGACACTTTCTTTGCTTTCGTCTCTGCTTGAAAGTCTTAGAAATGCCTTTGACAGGAAAGAGAAGGACGAATTTGCTGCACTCATGAAGGAAGTCATGAAATGCCTAGAGTCACTGGAGTCGCTCTGGGGAGATTTTGAGAAGGGATTAGGAGTGACAGCCCATCTTTGGAGCATGTACATAGACATGGTGCTTATCCTAAGGCGTTACATCCATGCTGAGAGAGCTGGGCTGTGGCAACAGCACTTACAAGAGGTACAGAATATGCTACCCTATACCATTGCTTCTGGCCATAGTAAGTACATGTCCTGCCTTCCGATCTATCTCAGTGAGATGCAAAAGCTTCCAGAAACAGCACCAGAAGTGCACGAGGAGTTTGCAGCTGGCAAATTCACAGTTCACCAGACTGCAGGAGACTTTAATGGTGTGTGGACAGACCTTACCCTTGAACAGACCTACAATAGGGAAGGCAAAACAAGCCTCTTTAAGGGTATAACACAGTCTGAATCAGCACGAGAAAAGTACATCAAGGCTCTACCGTTCATGACCTCTGTCTCTGAAAGTGTAAAACAGATGGCACACATGGCCTCGCCGCAATCTGACCACCACGAGAAGCTGAGGAAAGACGACATGGAAGCCGTGTTGCAGATCAAACGGACCGTGGAAGAGAAGAGGCAAAACCCATTCGATCCTTCACTTATATATACTAGGGCATGCCCGTACTATATATAAGCTAGGACGTGCCCGTACGTGGGTGCCCGTTCCTTGCCAAAAAAAAAAAAAAAAAAAATTTGTGTAGGGGTGTGTGTGTGTAAACATCCTAGGGCGTGCCCGTACGTGGGTGCAAAAAAACATGCGTGCAAACAACAACAACAAAAAAAAACTTTGAAACCACGTGGCAGTAACGACCACAGAACCCCCCCCCTCTATTTACATGAATGGTTTGGTCCATTCGCAACGACCACAGAACCCCCCCCTCTATTTACATGCAATGGTTTGGTCCATTCGCAACGCCAAAGCGAACGGCGAACGGCTAAATCGCCATAGCTCGGTAAGTACTTGTCCGATTAATTTCAAACCTTGAAAAGGCACATCCTCGGGTCCCCAGCAATATACCTGGCAAGTTTAAAGTATATCGGACCCGTGGTTGTCGAGAAACAGCGGTCACAGACAAACAAACAAACGTACAAACGTACAGAGATTACTGGAATTATAGATAGACTAGGGCATGCCCGTACTATATATATGCCCGTACTATATATCTATCTAAAATTATATCCCCCCCCTCTATTTACATGAAATGGTTTGGTCCATTCGCAACGCCAAAGCGAACGGCGAACGGCTTGCGAGTACAGTGACAATCCCCCCCCTCTATTTACATGAATGGTTTGGTCCATTCGCAACGACCACAGAACCCCCCCCTCTATTTACATGCAATGGTTTGGTCCAAAGCGAACGGCTTCCGGAGTTTGGTAAAGAAATCGCCATCGCGTGCACAAACGCGCAGGAAAGCGAATGAATCGCAAATTCGGTTTTATTAGTTGTAAAACATCGTTTAACGCCAACATAGTTTGCAAACGTGAAATAAATGAATACGCTGTCAAATGTGCCATCCGAGGCAGAGTGTGTCCGCCACGTTCGGCACACGCGATCGTTCGCTGCTCTCTGATTGGTTGAATCGTTTTTTGGACATAGCTCGGTAAGTAATTGTCCGATTAATATGAAACCTTGAAAAGGCACATCCTCGGGTCCCCAGCAATATACCTGGCAAGTTAAAAGTATATCGGACCCGTGGTTGTCGAGAAACAGCGGTCACAGACACACAGACAGACACACAGAGATTGCTGGAATTATAGATAGATTGTAGTTTTGTGAAGCTTATATAGCTTATATAAATTGTGTAGCTTATATAAATATATATAAGTGAAGGATCGAATGGGTTTTGCCTCTTCTCTTCCACGGTCCGTTTGATCTGCAACACGGCTTCCAGATCAAACCATTCGATCCTTCACTTGCGACAGATAAACTAATGAACATATCCACAGGTCAGATTCTTGCAGCAACTACCCTGGTAGATGCCAAACGTCTAGGCTTGGAGGCAATGGATGCTGCCACGACGACGAATGCAGACAAGATTGTCCAACCGAAGATAGAAACATTCGCCACGCATCTGAAGAAAAGTAAGAAAAAGATGGACACTGTGAAAGAAGTCATCAGAGAGGAGAGTGCAGTGACAAGGGCACTTTGTTTCGCACAGGACCTGAGTGATGAGGCACGGACTGAGGCATTTAGTTACGAATGGCTTGAGTACCCTCCCTCGTTGTTTGAGCCAGAGAAGAATGGATTTTCCATGCGCAAAGGTTGCAAATCCAACTATCTATCCACTCTACAGGCAGAGGTTGTTGAGTCATGGGAACCGTTAAAAGAGTTGCCTCCTTCTGCATCTGATGCAGTTTATGTAGTCGATGCAATGGCATTCATCCAGCGGTTCAACACACTTGGTTCGAGTACATTTGACCAACTTCAGGAAAGGTACAGGAACAAACTCTTGAACATGAAACCCAGACATTGCACTGAAGTGCATTTCGTGGGCGATCAATATGATTTTGGGTTAAAGAGTCTAAAAGGGGATGAACGCCAGAGACGGGAGTGAAATACCAACTTGCCAGAGTTTGTTCCAGCGGACATCATGAAAATCCCTGATTGGAACACATTCCTGTCAAACCCTTGTAACAAGACCAATCTGCTGTCGTATCTTGCTTCACGTTGGTCCAAGGAGTCATCCTGGCCTGATGGCTTCTGCCTGGTCCTTGGGGTCAACGCCCAGGCAACTCGTGTGACGCAGACGGAACATACCAATGTTGATGAGCTGTACTGCCCTAACCACGAGGAGGCGGACACCAGAATCTTTGCTCACATTGCTAGCTGTGACAACAGCGTAGTTGTCATTCAGGCTACAGATACAGATATCATTGTCTTGTCAATGTATCATTTCCCTCGGTTGACAAACGTTGTTGAGTTATGGGTGGAAAAGGATGATCTGTTCCTCCCCATCCATGACTTGGTGAATGAGTTGGCCAAAGCAATTGGAAAGGACATATTGGCACTCACAGACACATTGCTCATCTCCTACATTCTGTCAGGTTGTGATTCGGTGAGCTATCCTTTCAAACGGGGTAAGAAGAGAGCAGTGAAAGTCGCACTCCAGCATGTTGACAAACAGCCAGCGTTGTCCAATTTCATCCGACATGAATCCGGACCTTCTGCACATGATCAGGTGATAACTGAAGCACGAAGCTTCTTTTGTGATCTCTACGGCAAGCCAGGGTATTCATCCCTGGATAAGCTCCGCGCCCACTTGTTTGCATCTAGCAAACTAGATCTGCGCTCCCTTCCTCCAACAGAAGATGCTTTTCACTTCCACGTTCTCAGGAGCCTTTGTCAGATCAGCTTATACAAGCAAGCTTCACTCAGCAATCCAGTGCTTCTTCCACCTGAAGAGTATGGCAGGAGTGTGGATGGTGACAGGTTAATTCCTGTCATGAAGAGCAAGCCATCAAAGCCTTCTGCTGCGAAGTTGAAGTACTGCAAATGTAAGAAGGAACCGAACTGCCTGAGGAATTGCCCTTGTGCGAAAGCTGGAGTACCATGCATCATTGCATGTGCCTGCAATGGCAACAGAGAAAAATGTGGACGGCTTCTGACTGATGACGGTGATGATGATGAGTAAATAGAGGTAATGACACTTTTCCAGACAGTATGTGGTATGACTTGTCGTTTTAAAACATGTTGAAGAGTACCGTGCAAATAGATAGTGTGAATGCCCGATTTTGGTGATTTTTTAAAAGTTATGCAAATCTAAAGTGACATACATGCCAGTAAGTTAAGTTCAGTCGGGGCATTTCTTTCCCAAAAACATCAGAGGGGTACAAACAACATATTTTGGGTGTAAAAGTTTGGCTATATTGAGCTTGAAGTAGGAAAAATGTGATTTTATTTACTAAAGGAGCTAAACTTTTAGCTTAACCCACTTTCCGTGACCTTTTGACCTCTGCTGACCTCATGGATGGTCCAATCACGTTGAATCATGTTTCATATAAAAGCCAACTTTATAACAAAAAGAATGAGTGGTAATTTGTTGCACTCACCCCTGTATTATGGGATATATGGTCAATTGAATTTCCCCTACCCCTAAATTTCTTGCTTTTTTACAGTTGACGCCCCAAGTTAAAAAATGTCCCTACAGAATTCGCGCAATCCAAACTTCCTTGCTAAAGTCACTTTTCTGGTGGCTAACACCCCCACAGACATGATCTAGGGGTCAAACATTTTATAGCAGGGGTGTCACTTCAAAATCAAATTTTGAGGTCTCGGATCCCAGACTATATATATATATATATATATATATATATATATATATATATATATATATATATATATATATATATATATATACAGTGGAACCTTGACTTACGAGTTTAATTCGTTCTGTGACCGAGCTCGTAACTCAAATTGCTCGTTTCTCAAATCAAATTTCCCCATTAAAATGCATTGAAATGCTATTAATCCGTTCCAGCCCGCCAAAAACCACACCAATTTTTAAAAAAATATACAGTATATATAAAAATATCTCGCGCTTTATATTTCACCTATATGCAGCATACAAGTTGGCAGGATGGCCTGGACTGGAGGTACGCACACTTGACTCTAAAGTCTAAACTCTCCAGCCTGGGTTTGAATCCCGACCCAGCTATAACCTGTCATGGGTGAATCACAGGCAGGGTGATTCATCAATGTGTGTACCGCTAAACTGGGCGCCCCGTTTGCGTCCCATTAGTTGTTGGATGTTAAGGATCTCACCGTGTTTTCCACAAAGAGAAGGCGAGCTATCGCCGGCACTCTGAACAAGTTGTGGCCTGGCATGCTCTTCTCCTCTGCCGTTATATACGTCCTCCTCGGCACCTCGCTCATGTTTTTCGACGATTGCGTGTTTTATATCCAAGCACAAGTTTTATATAAAACACGACGATTGCGTGTTTTATATCCACAAGTTGTGGCCTGGCATGCTCTTCTCCTCTGCCGTTATATACGTCCTCCTCGACACCTCGCTCATGTTTTTCGACGATTGCGTGTTTTATATCCAAGCACATCATCCTCTTCTTCTTCTCAGTACCGTGTTTTCCACAAAGAGAAGGCGAGCTATCGCCGGCACTCTGAACAAGTTGTGGCCTGGCATGCTCTTCTCCTCTGCCGTTATATACGTCCTCCTCGGCACCTCGCTCATGTTTTTCGACGATTGCGTGTTTTATATCCAAGCACAAGTTTTATATAAAACACGACGATTGCGTGTTTTATATCCACAAGTTGTGGCCTGGCATGCTCTTCTCCTCTGCCGTTATATACGTCCTCCTCGACACCTCGCTCATGTTTTTCGACGATTGCGTGTTTTATATCCAAGCACATCATCCTCTTCTTCTTCTCAGTACCGTGTTTTCCACAAAGAGAAGG
>NC_136264.1:99168176-99313400 GCF_964187855.1 Myxine glutinosa | reverse complement strand
CCCCTCCCCCCCTCCCACTCTCCCCCCTCCCACCCCCTTCCATCCCTCACCCTCCCCATCCCCGCCTCTTCTCCCCTCTCCCCCTCCCCCTCCCTCTCTTCTCCCCTCCCCCCCGTTCCCCTCCCCTCCCTTCCCCCCCGTTCCCCTCCCCTCCCCTCCCCCGCCCGGCAATGCCGGGTACTTCTGCTAGTATATATAAATATATATATATAGACTTTTTTTTTTTTTTTTTTTTTTTTTTTTTTTTTTTGTATACAATATCGAGGCTCGTGAAAGAGCGAACATTAATCACACAGAAAGACAAACCGACACATAAAACATATAACATAGGGAGCGGTAGACAAGATGGGGAGAGAGGGGGAAGGACACAAACACAACATTTGAGAGCAGGGACCGAGAGACATGGAGACATCGAGAGATCTGAGAGAGGGCGAGGGCTTTGGGGGGGGGGGGGGCGTGGGAAGGGGGCAGTGGGAGAGGTATAAAACATATGGACACTGCCAGGACTTCCAGGAAAGAAGTTGGAATTTCAAACAAGGTGGATCTGGGGTGAATTAGCGGGGGTAGAAAAGATCAAGGTTTTGGATGGGGGAAGATAAGAGATGGTGGTGAACAGCTGTTTTAAAGACCTGGAGGGAGGAGTGGGATTGAAGGGAGTGAGGGAGTTTGTTCCAGAGGCGGGAGAAAAGAGGAATGAAAGAGTGAAGGTGAGCGGAGAGCCGAGATTTCGGCAGTTTAACCATCAGAGGGTTGCTGGCAGATCTTGTGCGACCTGTAGGAATATTTGGGGGACAGAGCACAGAGAGAGCTGGGGGTGCAAGGCCGGAGAGGAGTCGGTAGAAGACAGAAAGACCACCTACCTGCCTGCGGTGAGTGAGTGAAAGGCCCTCAGAGATAGCTTCATCGCGGGAGATTCCAATAATTCTGAAAGCTTTGGTTTCAACAGCGTGAAGCCGAGCTAGGTGTGAGGCAGGAGCACCGGCCCATAGGGGAGAACAGTGGGACTTGGCATTTAATATGGAATATTTTTTTTGTGGGGGTGAACTTACTTTTCAAGATGTCTTAGAACCAAAAGTTCATTGGAATTATGTTTAAATTATTCTAGATTTTGTTAATGTGACCTTTAAAAGAAACAAAAAACACATTTGACATTTTGAAGCAAATAAATTGATCCTTGAAAGTGATGTAAACTGATATCGAACTCAATTCATGGACAAAAAAAAAAAAAAAACCACCTTTAGAGGCCATTTTTCCCCGCAAGCGGGGGTTGGCCTTTTTCGGGAACCGTGGTTGTTGTTGTTTTTCGGTCCCCTTTTTGAAGCAATGTTTTACGGCCGGATGCCCTTCCTGACGCCAACCCTTTTTGCCGCCTTTAACGACAATCAGGGAATTACCAGTGAACTGGTCCTCAATTGTGTACTGTGTACTGTGTACTGTGTACTGTGTTACTGTGTACTGTGTTACTGTGTTACTGTGTGACAGTACTGTGTTAAACTTCTGTACGTTTTCCAGAGTATCTCTTTATTTTGCACATTAGCCAAATTTTTTTTCAACAAAAACAAAAGCTAAATTATGACTGGGATTACGGACAGTAAAATTACAGTTCAGTACTTCGTGTAACCCCCACGAGCATTCAGGAGAGCACGTACACGTCGAGGCATGCTGCTCATGAGATTTGCCAAGGTTTGGACAGGAATCGCTTGCCATGCAGTGACAATAGCCTGCTGCAATTCACGCACAGAGGCAGGCTGCTGGTCCAAGTTGTCGATTTGACGCGTTAATTCTGCCCACAAGTTCTCTATCGGATTCATATCCGGAGACATGGCAGGCCACTCCATATGCTCTACACCACGGTCAGCAAGAAAGTGTTGGATCATGCGAGCACGATGAGGCCGTGCATTGTCATCTTGGAAGACAAAGTTTCCTCGAAAGGCTGCACGAGCAAATGGAAGCAATGTTTCTTCCAGAATGGCCCTGTACTTGAACTGGTTCAGGTTTCCATTCAGAACAACCAGGTCAGTTTTGCCCCCTGCATGAAAAGCAGCCCAAACGGTCACCCCACCACCTCCAGCTTGGACTCTTGGCACTATACAATCTTCGTTGTGGGCTTCATGCACTTGTCTGCGCACTCGGACGCGGCCATCTTGACGATAGACCAGAAATCTAGACTCGTCACTGAAGGTCACGTGATTCCAGTGTCCTGGCTGCCATTGACGGTGCTCTCTGGCCCACTGCAATCGGCGCTGGCTGTGTTGTCTGGTCAGGCGTGGCTTTCTCATGGGACACCTGCCATGATAGCCTGCTTGAACCAGTCGTTGGTTTACTAGCCTACTGGATACAGGCACTTTTGTCAGTTGCTGCCACTCAGCCCTAAGCCGATTAGCTGACTTGGCACGGCCATTGCAGACTAACCGGTGCAGCTGGCGATCATCTCTCCTTGTGGTTCTGCCTGGACGTCCTGGCCTCGGTATTGGAGTAGGGACACCCCTCTGAGCATTTCGTTTCAGGATCTTTGACACCTGAATTTGAGTGATGCCATACTGCCGAGCAATAGCACGCTGTTTCATGCCAAAATTTCGTAAAGCCACCACTCCATGACAAACAGCATTGTCAAGTTGATGGACCATCTCCAGAGGAAGCGGCAATAACTTTTGTAGACCTGCAGCAGTTGTTTTCCACTAATACAGAACGCAACAACCCTTTATATACCTGATTGTGAAGCCAGTCGTCAAATGTACCTGTCCTTACATTTTGTCACGCCACCTGTGATATAATCCTGTTATTGACTTCTTGCTGCGAAAGACAATCAGTGACATGGTTCTTTCAACAAAGACATCACCGAAGGGTAAAAGAAACTCACCAGATTGATATACTGAGTTCAGAAAGTAAACCCAAGTCAAGGAAAAAAAAAAAATTCCATATTAAATGCCAAGTCTGTATATAGAAAATTTCACAAGTTAATTAAATAAGAAAAGTCGAAATGTCATATCAATAAGTCATCACTTACAATAAGTAAGTAAAAAGCCAAAATCACATCATTTCGTCCTTGTCACACACCCAACCTGTCCACAAGTTTTAGCTGAATCCATCTAACTTGAGATCTTCTGTATACACTTGCAGACAGATGTGGGTGAAAACGTAACCTCCCATCGGTGGTGGAGGTAGAAATGTAGGTGGTATGTCTGTCAGTATCAGCCGTGGTTTAAAAAAGAAAAATGTTTGTTTGTTTTTAGCAGAGATCGTAAGGTGGATTAAAAAACATCATTGCAAAGTCGAAGTTGTGCGTTGGTAGTGGATATGCGCAATAACTTGTATACAAGTAAATAAATAAAGAAATAGCAAAAATAATGCAATCCTGTTCTGTTCTCCAAAACAATTATTTTAAATTCCGAATTAGCTACTTTCCAGAAATCATTTGACTTGCCACATGCCCAGATATTGTGACATGCATCTGTTGAATATGAAATATATTTATCCAGTCATTTTCGATTGGAGGGAGAGCACGGGTGGACTGATGACATCAAAATTTGAATCCCCTGGCAGGGCTGACACCCAGTTGGGGGGTTCAAAGAAAACAGCAAGCTGGTTGTGAAACAATTTATTTTCAATTTCATACATCTGTATGGATGATGTGTGTGGGAAATTCTGAATGTTAGGGCTTTATGGACAGCGATTGTATCATTCATATTGACTTTAAAAAGTACAGTGGTGTCATGTTGTATATTTTTACATTAAAGGTTTTGATGTCGTGTCATTGTCAAATTTGAAAGTGTAGTTGGTATGACGAATATTCCTAGATAGAGCTTGGAGCAGATGAAACTTTAAGAAGAAACCTCTCACATCTTGCACATTTTTGGAAGGACCCGAGAAGCCCGAAGGAGCTGGTTGTGATTAACCAACAACGTTCTGCAACAACTTTGATCGATCAGATGATCCTCAAGCGAGAATGTTCTCAACAGTCTTTGGAGGAAGTGATGACAGCAGTGGTGACTGGCAATGTGGCCACGATACAGAACTGGCTTGCTTGTGGTAAGTAGCTGCACTCTTTAGCAGAGTTGTGAAAATGCCTTTCCGTCCTTCAGTCATTTTTGTTTATTTGCACGCACACACGCACGTAGGCCCACATAAGATCAATATCACAGACACATGTACACAAGGTTAAATACAAACAAACAACATATGCATGAATGAAATTGAATTTTAATATTCTGTAGGGATCAAAATATTAAATAACCAAAAAGGTTATGGGCCGCACGCAATATGACAAAAAACAAGACCAGAAGTCTAACAGCGTAGCTGGGCTTGTAAAATATTATAAACCACAAACACGTATAATTAGCTTTTTAAACTGTTGCTAATGCTGCTTATAACATTGAACAAAGAAATTTGGAGGAATCCCGACATCCCTGAGGTAAGTTTTACTTACAGAACTGAACGAAGATCTACTGTAATCTATATACCCCACAAGGGTTGGGTAAATAACATGACCTTGCAGCTAAAGTAGCGTTTTTCGTAGCGCCTTTTGAAACCCACCAATTAAGGTTTTGTTTTGAAAACCACAAATGAAACCCACTTTTCCTGCTGTTTAACACGAAACTGAAAGGGAGGAAGACCGGGGTGTGCTCATTTACCAAGCCGCTAGCTAGCGCTTGCCAAGCCAGTCGTTCCTTAACGGTTTTGAATGGAGTGCTTGCTCGAATGCTCAAACCACTTGGCGATCTCTCCACAAGAAACTTGGTAAATGAACACACCCAATGTTCTTGAGACCCGACCATAGATCGACTGTAATCTATATACCCCAAAGAGGAATGACCCTTCCTGCCGATCCCGTAGTGAGCAGGTGTGCTTGTAAATAAAAAGTCGGTCGGTGGAGTCGGCTGTCATAATGACATCATAGACATCATAGACGTAATGATGTAGCCGTAGCGTGACAGCCGGAAACAAAGCTGCCGCTACTTTAATATCTAGAAGATGATGTATTTTAACCTCCAGTAACTTTGCAGTCACTACGAAGGGATTAGTGTTACGATTAGATTTACTATAATAACGTTACGTTATCATTATTCTGAAAATGATATTATTTAAAAAAACTTAGGCTAATTCTTTACTTCCGCGTTATTTGTACCGTACACCGCTTATCATCGATTCATGAACCATACACCACTTCAATCTATAAACTTTGCAATAACGACAAAGGGATTGCAGTGTTATGATTATATTTACTATAATATTAGTATTAACGCTATTATTATTATTACGAAAACAACACCACTGCATTAAGAAACCTGGGCTAATTTGTCCGACGCGGCCTGAAGGTGAGGCATTAAGTCCAATTCTAGTTTCCGGATCTGGATTTCACCAAAATCGAATCCAAAATCTGCTCGTCCTTGTCACTCACCCAACCTGTCCACCAAATTATGTCTGACTCAATCAACGACTTTGAGTAATCCTGCTCACAACCAGACAGACAGGGTTGAAAACATAACCTCCGTCCACCTTCGGTGGCGGAGGTAATAAAGAAGCAAGCCGAAACATATATCAATGACAAAAGTGAAGAGAGATGGATGTATCTCGGACATGCAATGAGGAAATATGAAGACTATTTGATAAAAGTTCTGGATAATATTTGACCAGTTCTGGACACCAATAAATAGAGGCAGACTAATAGAAACTTGAAGGACTGTCCAAACAGAACTAAAAGCTTTCAATGGGAGGGAAGTGAAATAAATGGAAGATTTGGTGATGGATAGGACGAAATGGTGAGATTTTGTTGTCGGTGTCAAAAGACATTCGGTTAAATTTAACTTTATGTTGCATTAAAAAGAATTTGTTGGGTTTTTTGTCATTACCTCCGCCACCAAAGGTGGATGGAGGTTATGTTTTCACCACTGTCTGTCTGTCTGGCTCTCTGTTTGTGAACAAGATTTCTCAAAAAGTTGTGGACGGATTCGGACGAAATTTGGCAGAGATGTAGCGTATCTCTGCATAACACCAGTCTTGAACACATTTCTCGCTGACACCGTATTTCCTGTGCATAGCCATAATCCCGCCATTTTCCTCTGGTAACTTAACAACTACCAACTTAAAAGTATGATTTGCATGACTTTACAGGAGGAATTTTGAGATAACGTACTAAGGACGGGAGTTGTGGGAGATATGTTGAAGGCAGCAGGAAGTTGGGGTGTGAAGAGAAGACAGAAATCTGTAATCTGGTGGTGAAAGAAGGCCGCATTCCAGTGGATTGGGAACTGAGTACCCTCGTCCCTCTATACAAGGGGAAAGGTGACCCTCTGGACTGTGGCTCGTACCGAGCAATAAAGTTATTGGAGCATGGAATGAAGGTATTGGAAAGGGTGTTGGAGAGGAGGATAAGGAAGAAAGTGAAGATCGACGAAATGCAGTTTGGATTTATGCCAGGAAGAGGAACGACAGACGCGCTTCTTTGTCCCCCGTCGCACCACGGAGCGAAAGGGGTACTATGGTTTTCCCCTCCGTCCGTGTGTGCGTGCGTGCGTAAGCGAAGGACCAAATTCTAATTTGGTGTGTGGGTGCAACTAGGCATATGGAAGAACCCCATTGAAAATGAGGTCGCCACGTCAAAATCCAAGATGGCTGTCACTATATTTAAACCTTGTGAGCGGAATATCTTGAAAAATAAATGAATAACTAACTTCTAATCCGGTGTGTGGGTGTATTGAGGCATAAGGAAGAACGCTATTGAAAATTGGGTCACCACGTCCAAATCCAAGATGGCCACCACCATATATTTGTCTGAACCTTGTGAGCGGAATATCTTGAAAAATGAGCGAAGTACCAACTTCTAATCTGGTGTGTGGGTGTATCTAGGCATAAGGAAGAACGATATTGAAAATTGGGTCGCCACGTCAAAATCCAAGATGACCACCACCATATATATGTCTGAACCTTGTGAGCGAAATATCTTGAAATATAAACGAACTACTAACTTCTAATCTGGTGTGTGGATGTGTCTACGCATAAGGAAGAACGCTATTGAAAATTGGGTCGCCACGTCAAAATCCAAGATGGCCACCTTGCGTCTTCGACTTTGTCAACTCACATCACTTCACCGACGGGGGACCGAGGCGTAACGCTTGTATTGCAAGGCAGTTGCAGGAGAAGTACATGGAGAAGAGGAAGAAGTTTTTTTCTTGGGTTTGTTGATCTGGAGAAAGCATTCGATAGGGTTCCACGCAAAGTAGTGACATGGGCACTGTACCAGTCACTGGTTGAGAAGTGACTGGTTGAGAAGAGTGATGGACATGAATGTAGAAGGAAGTAGAGGACGGGGAAGACCGAGAAAGACTTGGCTAAAGGTGGTGGAAGAAGAAATGCGGGCAAGGGGGTTAACAAAGGCAGATGCATAAAATAGGGCAAAATGGAGAAGATTGTCATGGGGCCCGCAAGGATAACCCCCGCTCCAGCAGGGAAAATGGCCTTAAAATGCCTGTTGTTGTTTGTTGTTTTCTCCATTCATGTCCATCACTCTTCTCAACCAGTCACTTTCATCCTTCCTCAACACATGGCCAAACCATCTCAACCTGTTTCTCTTCACAGCATCCATCACAGGCTCTATTCCCATCATCTTTCGCAATTCATCATTTGTCTTCCTCTCTCTCAACGATACTCCGCACATCCACCGAACCATTCGCATTTCCACCCTTTCCAGCCTTTGTTGCTGCTCTACGTTCATCAGGCATGTCTCGCTCCCATAAATCACAACACTTCTCACACATGCAGCATACACCTTTCCCTTCAGCTTCAACGACACTCCCCTCCTCGTCAGCACGCCACTCAGTTCCCGAAACTTCTTCCATGCACATCTCACTCTATCAACCGTTCCCGAGTCTGATGCACCTTCTCCATTCAGGATGTCTCCGAGGTAGCAAAATGTTTTCACGCCTTCTCCAAGATCCAACTCAACATTTCCTCCATCTGCAGCTCCCTCTGTGCATACCTTACACTTGAATGTACCTGACACACTGGTTCATGACCCTCAGACCACTACATTTTTGATGAGCCCACTCAGCGCACATTGTACATTGAATGGAGTTCACTCCGACACCCTTCCTGCACACGGCCACTTCCCAGTTCTTTCCACCTCACCACATGCTTTACCACTTGCCATCACTTTCATTTTTTCCGATATTCATCTTCAGACCTTTTGTCTCCATACATTCCTTCCACTTGTTCATCTTCTCCTTCAGTCCATCCATACTTTTTGCAATCAACACCATATCATCTGCATACAACAGCTCCCACGGTAAACCCTCCTTTACGTTTCGAGCCAGCACCTCCATCACAGCTACAAATATTAGTGGACATAGTACCAACCCCTGATGCACTCCCACCTTCACCTCAAACTCACCACTGTTCCCATCCTTCGTTCTTGCAGCTGTGCACGTTCTTTCGTACATTGCCATCACTACTCTGATCAACCATTCCTCCACTCCTAAGTTCCTCAATGCCCATGTCACTACTTCGTGTGGAACCCTATCGAATGCTTTCTCCAGATCAACAAACCCAAGAAACAACTTCTTCCTTTCCTCCATGTGCTTCTCTTGCAACTGCCTTGCAATAAAAAGTGCATCTGTCGTTCCTCTTCCTGGCATAAATCTAAACTGCATTTCGTCGATCTTCACTTTCTTCCTTATCCTCCTCTCCAACACCCTTTCCAATACCTTCATTCCATGCTCCAATAACTTCATTCCATGCTCCAATAACTTTATCGCTCGATATGAGCCACAGTCAAGAGGGTCACCTTTCCCCTTGTATAGAGGGACGAGGGTACTCAGTTCCCAATCCACTGGATGCGGCCTTCTTTCACCACCAGATTACAGATCTCTGTCATTCTCTTCACACCCCAACTTCCTGCTGCCTTCAACATATCTCACACAACTCCTGTCGGCCTTCCCGCTTTTCTACTCTTCATTGCTTTTATCGCTTCCTCAACTTCCTTCTCAGTTATCTTCTCTGCCGGTCCTAAAACTGGGTGACTCTCGATGTTTCCATCCCATTCATTCTCTGCATTCAACAGCATTTCCATATATCTCTTCAATCTTCCTTTAATTCCATCTGTGTCCACAGCGGTTTGTCCCACTTCATCCTTCAAGCAACTCACCCCCATCACACCTCTCTTTCGCTATCTGCTTTGCAATCCTGAATACCGCTTTCTGACCCTCTTCCGAATCCAAGCATTCTCCGAAAATTTTCCTACATGCCTCCTGCGCCTTTGCTACCTTTCTTTGCATCCTTCTTGGCTGCCTTATAACTTTCATGCTCTGCCTTTTCTGCCACCCGTACCCTTCGCCTTCTGCCACTCCTTGAACTTCTTCCTCTTCTCGTCAATCCTCTTTCCAACTTCATCATCCCACCACCATGTTTCCGAGTGCCTCGGTGGTCCTTTTGTCCATCCATATACCTAACCAACGGCTCCCAACAGACTATCTTTCATTGACATCCAACCACTTTCAAGCTCAACCACATCATCCTCTGCCATTCTCAGCCTCTCTTTTAATGCCTCCTTTACTGTCACCTCTTTCAACCTCCACACCTTCATTCTCGGTTGGTACTTCACCCGCCGAGCTCTCCTCGCACCTTTCACCCTTATGTCGCAAACAACCAAGTGGTGCTGTGAAACAGCATCCTGCCCCGGGATTACCTTTGTGTCCTGGAGGTGCCCCCTATCTCGCCTATGCACCATCAGGTAGTCAACGGTTGTCGTCGACCCACCTGATGTGTATGTAAACAAGCTTATCCTCTTTCTGAAACTGAGAAGAGCAATACCCTGGCCTACGTCATTAATGGGTTCCATAAGCCGTAACTCGGTTTTTGACGTAAACCGGGCGTAATGCCTTAAAAATGCCTTAAAATGAAGACAAACACCGTAACCATGCAGCATTGATGTTAAGCACTGCCTGGTAGATTTTATAGTTTTTCCAAAACTGCCGGATGTTGATGCCTTCCTCCTCGATGTTGCATCGACAGCCTGACGAAGAGTGCGGCGGAGATCGTAGCGCTTAAAAAGCGCTATCACACCCTTGTCCATAGGCTGGATTAGCGATGTGGTGTTGGGTGGCAAGTGCACCACCTTAGCATTGGGGTCGAAATCACTGAGGTTCGTGGGATGGCCAGGTGCATTGTCCAAAATCGGCAGCAATTTAAATTGAATTTTCCTCTCTCGACAATAGCTCTTCACAGCCGGGATGAAATGATTGATGAACCATTCTTCAAAAATTATGACGGTTACCCATGCCTTCATATTATTCATCCAAATGACGGGAAGAGACGCCTTCAGGATGTTCCCAAGTGCCCGGGGGTTCGCCGCATGATACACCAAGAGCGGCTTCAGCTTAAAGTCGCCGGTGCAATTACCCCCAAGCATTTGCGTTAGCCGCTCTTTTGCGACTTTGTAGCCTGGCATTGTCTTCTCCTCCTTTGAGATAAAGGATCTTTCGGGCATCCTCTTCCAAAAAAGGCCCGTTTCGTCGGCGTTGAAGATCTGCTCGGGCAAGAATCCCTCGTCCTCAATGATCTTCTTCAATGTGTCAGGAAATTCCTCGGCTGCTACGGTGTCGGCAGCTGCGGCTTCACCCTGTATCTTGACGTTGTGCAAGCTGAAGCGCCGTTTAAAGCGTGCAAACCATCCAGAGCTTGCAACGAAGGTTGTGTCCTTATCCTCCGGTGTACTTCTTCAGAAGATCCTGGAACCAAGACTTCGCCTTCTCCTGTATCAGCAGCTGGCTCGTTGGTATGCATTCATATTGGTATGCGTTGGTATTATGATGTAGGAGTGACGTAAAGTCGCACCTAATGACATTCGCTGAACTGAAATTTACTCTAGAAGAGTGGCGGAAAGTCGGATTTGACGTCGGTCGAAATGGCGTAAAACGGGGTATTGCTGTATTACAAATCAACAAACCCGCTCCATCAGCAAACTCTAAAATCCTTTCACCTTTTCCATTCCTCACACAATATCCGTAACCCCCATGAACTCCCTCAGCAAACTCTAAAATCCTTTCACCTTTTCCATTCCTCACACAATATCCGTAACCCCCATGAACTCCCTCAAAACCGTCTATACTCCTTCCCACATGTCCATTTAGGTCTCCTCCGACCACAACAACTTCCTCATCTTTCACGTTTTCCATCAGCTTCCCCATTGCACACCAGAACTTGTCCTTTTCTTCATCGCTCCGACCGACCTGCCGAGCATATCCCGAGATGAGGTTCACCAAGAGCTTTCCAATCATCATTTTCACCATCATCAACCTTTCACTCACTCTCGTCACACTCACCACACTGTCTACAAACTCCTCAGAAAACGGGACACCAACACCATGCATGCCTTCTGGGCACCCTTGCCACACAAACTTGTATTTCTGTTGTCTGCCTAGCCTTCACCATTCTCACACCACTTCCCTTCCATCTCGTCTCCTGCACACAACATATGTCCACTCTTCTTCTGACCAATACTTCTCCCACTTCTCCTGATCTCCCTGTCATTGTCCCTACATTCCATGTCCCAAACCTCAGAAACCGATCTCCACGTCGGGCATCAGACTTTTCGTCATCATAAATGGAGTGATTTCCACCCTGAGCAACAATTGAGCTCAATTGTTGCTCAATTGAGCAACAACAGCTCAGCCGCGAAGTGGTAGGTCACACAAGCTCACAGCGGTACCACTGAGTGCTGAAGTGCGTAGCGCTTAAAAATCGTCTGTCCTCAGTTGCAACGCACACTACCGAGTTCCAAACTGCCTCTGAAAGCAACATCAGCACAACAGCTGTTCGTCGGGAGCTTCATGAAATGGGTTTCCATGGGCGAGGAGCCACACAAAAGCCTAGGATTACCATGCGCAATGTCAAGAGTCGGCTGGAATGGTGTAAAGCTCGCCACCATTGGACTCTGGAGCAGTGGCAACGTGCTCTCTGGGTGATGAATCGCGCTTCACCATCTGGTAGTCCGACGGACGAATCTGGGTTTGGCGGATGCCAGGCGAACGCTACCTGCCCGAATTCATCGTGCCAACTGTAAAGTTTGGTGGAGCATGAATAATGGTCTGGCGCTGTTTTTCATGGTTCGGGTGAGGCCCTCCAGTGAAGGGAAATATTAACGCTACAGCATACAATTACATTCAAGACGATTGTGTGCTTTCAACGTTGTGGCAACAGCTTGGGGAAGGCGCTTTCCTGTTTCAGCATGACAATGCCCCCGTGCACAGAGCGAAGTCCATACAGAAATGATTTTTCGAGGTCGGTGTTTAAGAACTTGACTGCCCTGCACAGAGCCCTGACCTCAACCTCATCGAACACTTTTGGGATGAATTAGAACGCTGACTGCGAGCCAGGCCTAATCGCCCAACATCAGTGCCTGACCTCACGAATGCTCTTGTGGCTGAATGGAAGCAAATCCCCGCAGCAATGTTCCAACATCTAGTGGAAAGCCTTCCCAGAAGAGTGGAGGCTGTTATGGCAGCAAAAGGGGGACCAGTTCCATATTAATGCCCATTATTTTGAAATGATATGTTCAACGAGCACATACGGGAGTGATGTTCTGGTGTTCACATACTTTTGGCCATGTAGTGTATGCAACAACACTGAACACCATAATTAGTTTTTTATACACTTCATTTATGCACTGCCAAAAGGATGATTGGCTTTTTTGTTGTGTCTGTTGGTTGAATCGCAATACCGAGAGTAGTGGAAGAGGCAGATGTACCTTAATCTGGAAATGAGTCATTGTTTGTGCATCATTTGGATTGGGTCCTTTTAATTTGTGCATTGCACACAATTATTACTAAATGCACTTTGCCCAATAGGATGTATGGTTGAGCTCCATTCCCATGGTCGGAGTTGAAATGCAACTTTTTATTCACAGGCGGCAATGTGAATGCAAAGCTCCAAAGCGGTTGGAGCCTGCTGATGTATGCAGCACTGTGTACGCACCTCAATATAATCCAAATTCTGCTGCAACACAAGGCTGACCCCAACACTAATGCTGGTAAGTAAGCCTCCTTTCCTTTTCACAAATGCCTGCTTATTCTCATACACAGGTCTATCCAACTGTGACGACTCTCAGGTATACTCTCAGGCCTGGTACACTAAATCCTTTAACGGGGCTGTAGTAGTCAAACCGCTTCCTTTTCAACATGGTTAACAACTTTAGGTCACTCAGTAAGACTTTTAACAAGGGTGGCCATCCTTGGGGAAACCAGAGAACATCACCCTGGAAATCAGAGTTAAACTCTCAAACTCTCAAAAAAACTCTCAAAACTCTCAAACTCTCAAAAAGAGAGTTTGAGAGTTAAACTCTCAAAAAAAAACAACCAAAAAAAACCCCAAGCTCCTTCATTGGTAGTTGGGGCTGGCAGATGGCCTAGAGGTATGCACACTGGCTGCCGAGAGAGGACTGGCCTAGAGGAATACATATGGGGCAGCCTAGGCAATTTCCCAAGGCCTTGCACTGGGGTGGGCCCTGATAGTCGGTGGGGTGATATATTGTGATTGGTGGTGGGGATGATGGTGAAGATGTGGATCTGGATACTGGAATTTTAAATGTCATTCTTCACCATTAAGAGATGGGGCAAAAACAATATATAGTATGATATTGCTGTGCGACTCCCCCTCGGTTAAGCCCGGGGAAATCGCGAATGGCAATCGAGCTTAATGAGGCGTTTCCAATTAATGGCGGATCATACACGAGCAGGGGGGGATTGGGGGAGAATGCCGCTTACCTTCACGGCCCCGACGATGTCTTCTCCCTGTGGAAATTAACTCGACCCGAGACAGATGTAAAATGTACAAAAAGAATATTTATTAACGGAACCCGAGAACAAAGAAACGCGCCAATAAATAAATAATGTTTCTAAATCGGGATCCCGCACACCTCACTTCAACAACAGCACAGTGGAAGGAATTAAATAAATACAGTCACGTGAAAAAGTAAGTACACCCCATGTAAAGTTTTGACTTTTTCAACATATTTCAACATACAGCTATTTGATCTTCATTTCAACAATATTGATAGATAAAGGTGATATAATATAACAAATATCATGAAACATTTACATTTTGTAGTCCATTGTATAATTTAAATAAACATAAATGCAAATTTCGCATGTGGAAAAAGGAAGTACACCCCTACATTTATCACTACTTCAAATACCTAAAATTAGAATCAGGTGCACCAGCTCAGGTGCAAATGATTAGAACATTGTTAGAGAGGATCTTGGAGGAACCTGTCTTATTTAAACCTCAGACATTTAGTTTGGTTTGCTCTTTGTTGTTGAAGTGTGCGGCGTCACCATGCCTAGATCACAAGAGCTCTCTGAGGCCTTCAGAAAGAAGGTTATAGATGCCTACGAGTCTGGGAAAGGATTTAAAAAGATCTCCAAACAACTTGAAATCAATCATTCGACTGTCCGGAAGATCATCTAAAAGTGGAGAAGATTCCAAACAACTGCCAACTTGTTCAGGCCAGGCCGCCCCCAGCAAGTCCAGCCCAAGAGCAGACCGCAAGATGCTGAAAGAAGTCTCTAAGAACCCCATAATGTCATCACGGGACCTACAGGTAGCTATTGCCACTGTTGATGTCAAAGTGCACGAGTCTACCATTAGAAAAAGGCTGCACAAATTGGATCGACATGGGAGGTGTGCCAGGAGGAAACCTTTGCTGTCCAGAAAGAACATCAGGGCAAGACTAAAGTTTGCCAATGAACACCCCTTTTTTTTTTTGTATACTGAATCGAGGCTCGTGAAAGAGCTAACATTTACTTCACAAACAAATCAACCAGACAAACAAGATATATAAAAAGAGGGAGCGGAAGACAAGATGGGGAGAGAAGGGGAAGCACACAAACACAACATTTGAGAGCAGGGAGATGTGTGGAAGGGAGAGGGCTTGGGGGGAGGAGGCGTGGGAAGGGGGGGGGGGGGGGGGGAGGGAGAAGTATAAAACACAAGGACACCAAGGACTTCCAGGACAGAAGTTGGTATTTCCAAAAAGTGGAATTGGGGTGAAATTAGCGGGGGTAGAAAAGATCAAGGTTTTGGATGGGGGAAGATAAGAGATGGTGGTGAACAGCTGTTTTAAAGACCTGGAGGGTGGAGTGGGATTGAAGAGAGTGAGGGAGTTTGTTCCAGAGGCGGGAGAAAAGAGGAATGAAGGAGTGAAGGTGAGCAGAGAGTTTTGATTTTGGCAGTTTAACCATAAGAGGGTTGCAGGCAGATCTTGTGCGACCTGTAGGAATATTTGGGGGACAGAGCCCAGAGAGAGCTGGGGGGGGCAAGGCCAGAGAGGAGTCGGTAGAAGTCGGAAAGACCACCAACCTGCCTGTGGTGAGTGGGTGAGAGGCCCTTGGAGTTAGCTTCATCGCGGGAGATTCCAATGATTCTGAATGCTTTGGTTTCAACAGCGTGAAGACGAGCTAGGTGTGAGGCAGGAGCACCAGCCCAGAGGGGAGAGCAGTATTCCATTGAGCTGCGGATGAAAGCCTTGTATGTGGTGAGGAGCTCAGGTGTGCCAAGGAAGGACTTCGCACGACGGAGGATGCCCAGTCGGCGACTGGCTTTGGAGGCCAGATTTGAAATGTGGTTTTCCCAGGAAAGATCATGGCAGATAGTGAGACCCAAAAGCTTGAGTGACAGAACTTCTTGGAGAGGATTATTCAGAAAGTGGATGGGAGGGTTGTGCAGTCGGTCTTTTCGGAAAGACATCCTAAGAGTGTGAGATTTGTCAGGATTGACTCCACCTAGGCAAAGACCAGCACTTCTGGAAGAATGTGCTCTGGACAGATGAGTCAAAGGTAGAGCTATTTGGCGACAGTACCAGAAGACATATTTGGCGAAAACCAAAGACAGCATTTGACCACAAGAACCTGATACCAACTGCAAAGCATGGTGGTGGAAATATTATGGTTTGGGGCAGCTTTGCTGCATCAAGGTCTGGGCATCTCACCATCATATAATCCACTATGAATTCTTCATTGTGCCAGGGGGTGCTTGAGGATAATGTGAGGCCATCTGTTGGATGGTTGAAGCTTAACCAAATTTGTCCCTTGCAACATGACAATGACCCTAAACATACCAGTAAATCCACCAAGGAATGGCTGAAAAGAAAGAAATGGAGGGTTCTGGAATGGCCAAGTCAAAGCCCGGATCTAAATCCCATCGAGATGTTGTGGGGGGATTTGAAACGAGCTGTGCATGCAAGAAACCCCTCAAACATCGCACAGCTGAAATAATTCTGCATGGAGGAGTGGGCAAAAATTTCTCCCAGTCGATGTCAGAGACTGGTAGACAGTTATACAAAATGCCTACTTGAGGTTGTTTCTGCCAAAGGGGGCAATACCATCTATTAGAGCCAAGGATGTACTTACTTTTTCCACATGCGAAATTTGCATTTATGTTTATTTAAATTATACAATGGACGACAAAATGTAAATGTTTCATGATATTTGTTATATTATATCAGATTATCACCTTTATCTTTCAATATTGTTGAAATGAAGATCAAATAGGTGTATGTTAGAATATGTTGAAAAAGTCAAAACTTTGCATGGGGTGTACTTACTTTTTCACGTGACTGTAAATCGTTGTGGGCTGTGGGTGCGTCTTATCTGTCTGGATGTCAGGTCCGTTTGGCCGTCCAGGCTCTGATGTTCGCGCTCTGTCAGGCCTCACTGAGCACCTCGCTCGCGCCGGTCTCACCCGCTCAGCGGCAAGCCTCGCTCGCCTGTGAACGCCAGGGAGGAGAATCGACGCGCTCCAACGTTTCCCCAACGTCCATCGTAACGCAGGCAATTCGCGGTTCGCAAAGGAGAAGAGGTCCAAACGGAGAGAAAGGCAAGGGCAGAAGGGAGGTTCAGGCAGGAAAAAGCCAAAGCGAGAAGAAGAAAAATATCGGCGAGCCAGTTGTTTTATTGCCCGTCCCGTGACGTCCGCTCTCTCCCTCTGCCAACCAGTGCCTCGTTTCCTTGTGACCTTTCGTGCCTTCTTACGTCACCGGCGTTTCTCCTCCAATCAGCGACCTGCTTCTAGGTCGTGGTTTTGCGGCTTCCACACTGATTGGCCGTGGTGTCATCGGTCGGTGTTACGTCATCATGTGACATGTCATTGTCGGTGGCCAATCAGTGTGGCACGTTCTTCATAATCCCTACCCTCCAATCAGCGACCTGTCTCCAACCCACCCCCCCCCCCCCCCCCTGTCAATCACAAGTTCTCCTGGGCGTGGCTCTCGGCCTGCCTGTGCGATGTTTGTCTTCATGGTGTAACACTGCACGGCCGTTTGCTGTCTGCTCTTCCGGTCAGTTTTATCGTCTTGTGGCGGAGGGGGATTTAATTAGTGTGTGCACTTATGGATCTATCTAATGTATGTGATGTGTTGCCATAAGGGACACCGGGATGATCACAGAGGTTTCACACGCGGGAATTAGCCTAATCCCTAGAACTATTTAACATGTCCCATTCCTCGTAATGGGGACAAAGATACAACATAATCCGAACAAACCGCCTACACAAACTTATTACAGGTGAGGATTCCCTATCACGACAGACGAAGCACCTACCTATGCAGATCTACCAGGATCTAGATATGCCCTACCCAACCGATATAACATTATTTTCAAAAAGTTGTGGATGAGTTTTGACAAATTATATGGATGAGTCAGTTAGGTGACGAGCCGATTCTGTTTTGATTCAGGTCCGGATACAGATCCGGTCTATCGATGGGATACAAAATGTAAACTGTTCAGCCTGATGGAGGTATGCACTCCACAGGTTGCAGTTGTAGTTTCCTTTTCAATATTGTGTTTCAATACTCCAGGAATGTTTCGATACTCTAGCAAAGTATGCCAATACACACATGACTTATTAGTCTGAGTCGTTCCCATTTGAGGCAGTGAAGGGATTGTAGCAAGTTCCCCATAGCAACTGCATGCATGGATGCACTTTGTTTGATTATTTGTGCATGTGCAAGTGGTGCGGCTACATGGTGTTGTGCACTTGCACTTCAGAAGTTCATTGCACGTCTGTGGGATGGATGGATGGTGCATGAACCTTGGCTCCAACAATACTGATTGCACTCACCTTCCATCCATTGTATAATGTAAATGGGAGCTTTGGCATTGATGCCATTGCTTTGCACTAAATAATAATTGTTAGTGGGCATGATGTGCATATTGTACCAAGGCGTCATGAGTTTTTGAGGTAGGGGCTCTGGAGGCTTTGATCTGATTCTGGAGATCTGATTCCCCCCAGTTCTTCAAGACAGCTGTTCACCACCATCTCAGACCAACATCTACTCTACCCCCATTCTGGAATTTCTGATGCAATGTGACCCTCATCGAGTAAGTGTCCCAGAACAGCTTTGGCTACTAAGTGAAGTGTTTCATCAGTATTGGCAACTGAGAGGGGAATCGGAGTCAGTTTAAGAGCTTCTATAAGTCAATCTCCCTTCCACCTTCTGCAGCAATTACCGTAAAACTTTGACGATAGCGCGCACTTTGTTTTACCCAAAAATCTTTTTAAAGTCAGAGGGGCGTACTATACATAGGTCAAATTTGTTTTTGTAAGTTTTTTTTTTTTTTTTTTTTTTTTTTTTTTTCCAGATTGAAACGATCAATACACACATGATGTAACGTAACGTAAGTAACGTAAGTAGTAGATGTGTAAGTAACGTAAGTAGATGTAAGTGTAACGTAAGTAGATGTAACGTCGAGGACGTCTTCTAAAACGGAAGTGGCAATACTCAAAGAACAACAACAAAGAATAGCTAAATGTTTAATATAGAATATATAATCTGTAAGTTCATAATCATGAAGTAAGTAAGTAAACCAGTGTTATACAAGTGAATAAAAAAATGTATGCTAAATTAAAAAGGCAATGTGGGGATGGATGACAGTCTAAAAACGGTCATAAACAAGATAGGGATGATGTTGGTTCAGAGAGTAGCTAACATTATTGCCATCACATAACAATCCCTACATCACTGCCTCCAGACTATTGTCTAGGGCTAGGCCTAGCTAGAAGTAATAGAAGCTCCTATATTTCATTTCTGCATAAGTATAAGAAGCTCCAATATAATTTCAGGGACTTCTTGCAGCTTCAGTTTTCTTTCCTACTTTTCTTTTTTATCAACTTAGAGTAACCAATCACAAATGGAGATAATTATATAATGCTGTTATTAGAGATGTTCATGCAGTTTGTAAGAAGTTGATGATCATGCACTGATATTATAACATTGTACTCGGGCTGCTAATTTGTAACGTCTCATTATGAGGCTACATTACAAGAGTAATCAAGTACTGTGGTAACCAGTGGAGTTTGTAGAAGCTTGAAGCAATAACTGATTAAGTGTAAATGAGGCAGTGATGTAGGGATTGTTATGTGATGGCAATACTGTTAGCTACTCTCTGAACCAACATCATCCCTACCATGTTTAGGACCTTTTTTAGACTGTAGTTTGTCATCCCCACGTTGCCTTTTTAATTTAGCATAATTTTTTTATTCACTTGTTTCTGTAATTTTTTACAATGTTGAATAACACAATGGTATATTAGGGCGGGCCATACCTTTTTTTTTTTGGAAATCAATCGAGAGGGGTGTTCATATTACGTATTTTGGTGTGTAGAACACAAATCTGAGGTTTTTAAAAAATTCTGATAACCCTAACCTACATCAATTTGCAGTTGATTATTATGAAATTTTTGATTATTTTGCTATTCTTCTGGAAAAAAAGAGAAGTTTTTTATTTTGAAGTTCGGGCTTTTATTTTGGTAACTTCCTGTTGGGACGGCAGTTGTAGCCATCTTGTTGCTGAAAGCTCGATGTTGAGGAGGTTGGCAATCCTTATCCATCCGTCTTCTCTTCTCTTCTTATGGCATTGCCAGTAAGTACGTTTTTGATAAGGAACCTGAGGAACAAATAGATAATAATTTTAGATGTAAATTACCTTGTTTTATATTATATTTGTTAATCGATTTGTGTACTTACCTATTGCCAGCCTGAGTTACATGTGAAGGAAAATAGTGACCTGTGAAGTGAATATTTTGACGGTTTTCTGTAATACCTGTGTAATACCTTAATATCTGTCTGTAGTGGATACTTACCTGGGTATTATTGTTTTTATTTCAGTGTGAACTACTAAAAATGGCTCAAGTCAGAACAAGGATGAAATCAAGTTCTCATTTAAGTAATCTTGTTGGCACTGGGCAGGAGCTGTTGGTGTCTGAACTGCCAACTGTGAGGGATATCCTGAGGTATGGCATCTACTTGAGGGAGCAAAGTGAAGATGACAGGAGGAACTACCCAGTGAACCAGCTCGTGTCTGACATCTACCCTGGTCTGATTTGTCAGTGGAGCAAAGCTAATGCTCTTTTCAAGCCTCCTGTTATCAATGAAAAGGTGACCATCATGTCCAAGCTCAAGGAGGTCTGGAATCAGGCAGTGAAGTTTTCTCTTGGGAAGGGCAAACTTGATGCCAAAGAGAGGTTCATTGTCAAGTTAGACAAGTTATTTGATATTTTGACTTGCAAGTGTCAGATTACCAGTTGTGAGGGGGGAGGCTGTGAGGCCGGTGAGGGCTGTATGATCCAAGCCCACATTAACTGTTCCTGCAGCAGAGAGAAAATGATTCCTGTGAAAGATCTTGCCTACATTAAGGGACAGAAAGAGAAGGTTGGAAGTAAAGGACCCCACCAAATGGGGAGCCCTGATCTGCCAGAGCACAAGAGACAGGTGAGGACATTGGAAAGGCAGGAAAATAAAAAGAATGCAGAGAAAAGGAGAAGGAGCAAGGAGGAAAATGCTGCAGCAGCAGAGAAGGCAGCCAGGAAGGATGTTGAGAGATTTTTGTCAGATGGTGATGAGGATCTGGAATTGGAGAGAAGTGGTGCTGAAGATGAGTTTGTCATTGAAGTTGAGCTCTTCCCTGAAACTGACACTGAGCCTGCAGCTTCAGCAAAGGTCCAGAAAAACTATGATGAGATTCCAAACATTGCCCTTGCTAGTGTAAGGTATGGCACAGGGCTGAGGCCAACTGCAGCGATAGCAACTGCAGCTCTGATTGATGCAGGAATCATCACAGAAGACAATACAAGTAAAGTGATTGATAAGAACAAGGTCAATAGAGCACAGGAGAAGTTGATGACAGAGCTGGGGGAAGAGTTTGATGAGAAGTGCAGGGAGGAGGGGGGGATCTCCTGCATCCTCTTTGATGGGTGGATTGACCTGACCAATGTGACGATGGAAGCTGAGGGCAGTGACCAATCTTTTCCTGCAAAGATCAAGGAAGAACACGATATTGTTGTTAGTGAGCCTGGTAGCTACTATCTGTTCCACTTTACCCCAGAGAAAGCAACTAAAGAGGAGTCACATGCGGAGCAGATTGCTAAGGTCCTGCTTGCCTGGCTGAAAGAGAGGGGTTTTGATAATAGTCCTTGAGCCAACCGGCCATTTTTTGAAGTGAATGCTCCGGGGGGGGGGGGGGGGGGGGGGGGGAGTAATTCTCATTATGATTTTCCATTAGACCAATGTCTCAAGTGTCAGAAAAGGTGTGATGGACATCTGAGAACGGTAGCTTAGTGCCCGGATGGACGCCATCTTTGAAACCACCCAGCTCGAAAATGCCCATTTGGTGGGGTACATTGTTGCACGTGTATCTGGACTTCTATACTAGCTATCGATGTGCGGTTGACGACTAAATATACGTCCGATGTGTACCGTCTAAATAAAAAATAATATGAAGCATTTTGTTTTAGATTAATTATTATAAAAATCAATTATCGAAAAAAAATCATATATTTTTCAATATTTTATTATTAGACTTGTACTTTTTTTAGTGAAACAACACTGGTATGATTTTCCAAATTATGCATTGTGCTACACCGTTTATCTGTCTATAAAAATAACTCAAAAACTAAAACATATCATCCACCACGAGTGTACACAAAAAATATATGAAAAGGCATGCACTTTCCACAAACCGAAACTATGTCAGTTGGAATTTCCCGCCGATAATCAACCCACAGAACCCAGTGCCGAAAGTGACGTCAGTCTATTCTATATCTATATTCTATATTCTATATCTCAGTCTGAGATTTGTTGCGGTGACCTGATTAATTTCTGAGGGGGGGAGGGGGGGGGGGGGTGGGTGGCTTAAGAACTAAAAGTGAACATGTTAGATGGCGCCACATACAACTCTATTATAGAGTTGTATTGTGGCGCCATCTAACATGTTCACTGACTTGGATGAGTATGTCTATGTAAGCTGGCGAGCTTTTCGGATATCGGAGTAATCTAACGTCAGTCTTTTTGTTCTTTCAGCTGAGATGGCCGGTGTCGAGGCGAAACGGGCGAAGATTGAACCTGAGTCCGGAAAGTGTATCCTGTGCAGCAAGAAGTCGCCACTCTCTGAACTAAGCAAGGCAGCGGGCAACAGTTCTTGGAAGACATTGTGTGAGGCAGCCGCAGTTAGAAACTTTTATCCAATTCTAAAACTAGTCCAAGAAGGCGCAGTTGAACTTCCTAATATTCCAATATTATACCATAGGGCTTGTAGATCAGACTTCACTCACAAAAACCACCTAGCTACTTTGACCAATGCAGCTAGAAGTTCTTCAGTTGATACTGGCGATGCGGTGCGACGGCGATCATCACGGGAAGAGACAGGATCAACTTCAACGGTCTACGATGATAAATGCATTTTTTGCCAGCGTGCTTCAAAATTCATAAAAGGCAGTCATACCCGTGAAACAGTTGTCTTGGCTGTTGAACTTCGAGCAGATAAGACAATAAGAGATGCTGCGACAGCTCGCAATGATGAGAGAGTTTTGGCATTGACTACACGAGATATGGTTGCAGCTGAGGCTCACTACCACTTCTCCTGCTATAGAAACTACACACGGCCCCAAAAACCTCAAGTAGAAACTGACATTGAAGATAATATCGAGAAAAAAGAAATGATACGATGTATATTCAATTTCATTCGCACTGACTTGTTCTTGAACCCGAGGATTGTTCCAATAGTTGATGTTGCAACAGATATCCTGTCTTCAGATACATTTTCAGTTGATGTTCGTGACTCCATCAAGAAGAATCTGCAGCGCACATTACAAAGAGAGTTTGGAGAATCGCTCATCTTCTTCAATGTGAAACACCGTGTATACTTGATGCCCGATAATCTGACAAAGCGAGAGATTGCTGCAGAGTGCGTAAACCTGAAAGCAGAAGTGAAAGCATTTGAACGAACGGACGGTGAAAGTAACATTGTGCGTGCAGCTACTTCACTGCGACACCAGATCAAAGATGCTCATTACAATGAACGTTGGCCGCCTCAGCCAGCAGAACTCACTTCAGATTACGTGAAGATACCAGATTCTCTTCGTGTATTTCTGCATACTTTGATTTGCGGGAGTGGGGGTAGCTCTGCGCGTGCCGACACACTGGTATGGTCGATGGCTCAAGATATCATCAATGCTGTACACCGGGGTACCATCAGAACATCGAAGCATGTCCTACTTCCGTGGGTCATGAAAACGCTCACCGGTAATACAGAGGTCATCAGAATATTGAATCGACTCGGGCACGGATGTTCGTACACAGTTCTGGAAGAAATCGAGACAGCGCTATGCATAGACAAATTAGCAAGTGTGGAGAAAGATACAGTACCACTTCCGTCACATGTGCACCCTTCGGTCCCGACTGTATTAGCATTCGATAACATCGACAGGCTAGAGGAATCGCTGAGTGGTGGCGGAACATCGCATCGCGTCAACGGTATCATCGTCCAACCGAAGTCGCAGTCGTGTTTGCCGCCCCAACCTCCATCGGCAGTATCCAAAGCAGATAAGAAGCGATCTATCCCATCATCCAGCGATTTAGTTCCAATATACAGCGGTGGGAAACGAGAGGGCCCACCTGCAATCAAGCCTGCAGATCTTTCTGACACTCTTGCAGGCGCAACATCCCTACCGGATCCCTACAACATCCCTATATCTACCGGAGCGGCTGCGAGGGAGGACGTTTCTAATGACCTACTCAACACCCTGCAAAAGGGGGAAGCGGCGTATCAAAGCTTCCAGAAACGTCTTGAAGAGGGAACAGGCTTCCATGACACATTGAACAAGCTAAACTTGAAGACCTTTGGTAAGATCAAGCAGAAAGTTGTGAAGGGCACAAACAAGGAGATCGTCCTGAGAGCTGACAGACAACTGTTTGCCACCATGATACTCATCGCCAAGACAAGGAACCTCGACATGCAACTTGTCCTTTGTCACCCACTAGGGCCGTTACCATGGTCTTTGGCAAACGTTGATGGGTCAATGAAAAAAACGAACAAAGCTGCACTTGCGAAACACATGGAAGGTCTTGTGGAACCAGCCGAGAACGTTGACAAGCGAAGTGCAACAATAATTGATGCGATGGCTCTCATACAAAAGATGCATGGCGAGAACGACACATTCGAAGAACTATCTGACCGCATCCTTGCTGCAGCGCTTCACGCTGGTCAAGGCAGTGAGCGCATCGATGTTGTCTTTGACACATACACAGAAGAATCCATCAAAGCAGCTGAGCGTGTGAACCGCGGTTCAAATGAAGGCATCAGTTTCAGCGAGATCAGACCCGCACACAAAATCATGAACTGGCGGCGTCTCCTTGCTTGCAGCCAGACAAAGGAGAAACTGGTTGTGTTTCTGGCGGAGTCGTGGAAACATGAAACAAATCGCGAAAAGCTAGGCAACAGAACACTGTATGTCACCTGTGGTGAAAAATGTCTGGTACTGACCCGCGATAGGTGGAAGTTGGTGCAAGCACTCGAATGTAGCCACGAGGAAGCAGACACGCGTATGTTTCTCCACGCAAAGCACGCCGCTACCCACTACAAGACGATCATTTTAGTGGCAGATGACACCGACGTTCTGATCATCAGTCTTCATCTCAGCAGAACCATCGATAGTCAGCTCTTCATCAGACGAGGAACAAAGGTTCGAGTCAGAATGATCGACGTTGGAAAGTTGGCTGCGGTATTGGGGTCTGGAGTTTGCAGTGCATTGCCAGGGCTTCATGCATGGAGCGGGTGTGACACTGTGAGTGCTCTGGCTAGCCAAGGAAAGATAAAGGCTTTGAAGCTTGTGCAAGGGAATGAGCTGTATCTTCAAGCATTCACAGATCTGGGATCTTCGTGGAATGTACCAACAGACGTCTTCAATAGCATTCAGGCCTTCACGTGTCAGCTGTATGCCAAGAACACGAAGATCGTCGGTGTTAATTCGCTCCGTTATCACATGTTCTGTGCAAAGAAGGGCCAGATCGAATCTGGACAATTGCCGCCTTGTGAAGACTCCTTGATGCAGCATACGCTTAGGGCCAACTATCAGGCGGCTATCTGGCGACGCAGCCTTGAAAACCTACCAGACGTCCCAACACCATCAGCAGGACATGGTTGGGAACTCGATGATGGCGGTTCGCTCACAATCCGATGGATGGCGGGTCTACCAGCTCCAGATGTCGTCTTGAATCTCATCTCATGCACATGCAGAAGGACGTGTCGACCGTCAGATTGCTCCTGCATACTGAATGGGTTGAAGTGCACTGTTGTGTGTAAGCTGCAGGGATGCTCCAACATGATGCAGGATGATGCTATCGTGGCTCAGGATGCCAATGACTCTGATGGCGACTCTGATGATTAACTTTGTGTGCACTGTATATTGTATAGCATATGTTGTTCTCTATTATAATGCAGGCCAAATTGCCTGAAAATCTTTATAGACAGATAAACGGTTTAGCAAAATGTATAATTTGGAAGATCATACCGGTGTTATTTGACTAAAACATGACATGTTCAATGATACCTCCGCTTGCTTATTAGGAATATACATCGTATGGTGTTAAAATCAGCTCCATACGTCTTTCCAAACTCTAGTAATGAATAATTAATATAATTGGCGGCCATTTTGAAATCCAAGATGGCCACCAAAGTGCAGATTTCCTATGTAACAATTTCCGCCTGCTTATTAGATATCGTATGGTGTTAAAATCCTCTCCGTACGACATTCCTAACTTGCGTTATCGTCAGAATAGATAATGCCAGCGGCGGCCTAAGTCATTTTATGCCTCTTTACATTTATTTGTTGTAAACTCGTGGTGGATGACATGTTTTAGTTTTTGAGTTATTTTTATAGACAGATAAACGGTGTAGCACAATGCATAACTTGGAAAATCATACCAGTGTTGTTTCACTAAAAAAAGTACAAGTCTAATAATAAAATATTGAAAAATATATGATTTTTTTTCGATAATTGATTTTTATAATAATTAATCTAAAACAAAATGCTTCATATTATTTTTTATTTAGACGGTACACATCGGACGTATATTTAGTCGTCAACCGCACATCGATAGCTAGTATAGAAGTCCAGATACACGTGCAACAATGTACCCCACCAAATGGGCATTTTCGAGCTGGGTGGTTTCAAAGATGGCGTCCATCCGGGCACTAAGCTACCGTTCTCAGATGTCCATCACACCTTTTCTGACACTTGAGACATTGGTCTAATGGAAAATCATAATGAGAATTACTCCCCCCGCCGGAGCATTACTTTTGGTCTGGCTCAAGGACTATAAGACCTTGTGGGCCATTGGAGGAGACTCAACAAATGTCAACACTGGTGTGAAAGCTGGAGTAATGCGGAAGCTGGAGCTGCACCTGGGGAGAAAGCTGGTCTGGTTCGTGTGCAACCTGCACACTGGTGAACTTCCCCTGCGCCATCTCATTGTTCACCTTGATGGCCCTACTCTGTCAGACAACACATTTTCCGGGCCAATAGGAAAGCTCCTTGCTTCTGCTACAGACTTGGATATCAATCCAAACTTCACCCGGATCTTTGTTGGCCCTCCACTGATCAAGCTGTCTGACAAGGCCATTGAAGATCTCTCAACTGATCAACACTATGGCTATAAAATTGTCTGTGCAATCAGGGATGGAGTGCTTCCTGCAAGGCTGGCTCTAGTGGAGATTGGACCAGTAAACCACAGCCGCTGGCTCACCACAGCGAACAGACTTCTCAGGCTCTGGGTGTCAAAGCATGGACTGACAGGAAAGAACCAGAAGAATCTGCAATTCATTGTGGAATTCATCATTGGAGTGTATTATCCATGTTGGTTCAACGTGAAAGTCAAGCACTCCTGGATCGAAGGGCCTAGGCACATCTTGTTTCAGCTGGACTGCCTCAAGTCCCAGAGGAAGGAGGTGCTGGACCTTGTGATGCCGACTGTGAGAAGATCTGCTTGGTATGCCCACAGTGAAGCCATCCTCCAAACACTGCTGTGCTCTGAGGATCAGAAGGAGAGGACTGAGGGGGTGGAGAGAATCCTGGCCATCAGGGGAGAGGGGGGCCCAGACACTCAGCTGGGGGACTCCTCTGTCAGGACCAGAAAGACACCTGACATCAACTGTGATGCTTCCAGCATTGGTAACTTGATCAGCTGGTCGGAAGGTGTGTCAGAGCCACCTCTCACCTGCTCCCTAAGCACCTCGGAGGTGAAGAACTTCATCAACACCCCCATGGAGGTGCTCAACTGGCTTTGCCACACACAAAGCATTGAGAGGGTTGTTAAAATGGTGACCGAGGCTTCTGCAAAGTACTTCTCACAGGTAAAGAGGGATGGAGGCATCAGGGCTCAGGAGACCAGCAGGAGGCTGATGTCCAAGAATGAGTCAAAGCAGGACTTGTGCAACCTGGTAAAGTTCAAGAAGTAAGGAGATTGGTCTTTGTAATTGTAACCAGTGATATACATACAGTTCACCTGTTAATAATTATGTACATTTGATTTGGCTGTGTCAATATGAATGATTTCCCTTATATCTTTTAATATCTTATAAAGGGGTTCGAAAGGGTAAAATTGGCAATTTAGAAATACAAATTGATGTAGGTTTGAGTTATCCTATCCAAAAAATAAACTCGTATTTGAATTCCCCATAAAAAAACACATAATATAGACACCCCTCATGTTAGGATTTCCTTCAGATTGATTTTGGCACCTGAGTATGACCCGCCCTAATGGTATATGGTACTCAGAGGATACCCAATCTTGGAGCAAAAGTGCCAAGATATCTTAGTCAGCAATGTCAAACACTGCACATGTTCCTATATTGTCTTACGTAACCCTGACTGTGTCTTGCAGCTCTGTCTTATTGCTCGTTTCTCAAAGAGTAATGTCTTCATCCAGCCTCAGGCCACACAAGGACCTGCACTTTGAAATGCCCAAAATAACTGGTGTGGTTTCCCTCTAACCAATAGGGCAGGGACAGAGGGGAGGGGCGGAGCCTCTCGAGGAATTTATGCACGGCCGGACACGTGAAACACACTCGTGGGTTTTACTGTTTTGTTCACTTGAAGTGTCATTAAAACTTTTTATACACTCGAAATACAAATGTCCTCTAAACGACTATGAGAGGACGAAAAGATACTCCAACCGTTGTTTTGTATCAGTGGGTTGGCCGACATTTTTTTTTTTTATCCACGTCATCCCGACGTTGGTACGTAGAGTCGACAGTGCCAACGCACTCTCTGATAATAGTTTTGTAAAATTAACTTCAATGAAGAACTTTATCAAGACAAGATATAAGTATTTATCTGTCGTATCCAAATCCTGGTTCTGGTAAATCAGAAGACCTTGGTAATACTTGAGTAGACCATAAATCATCAGAAAGACGTTGGTCAAACACACTGTACACATGACATGCTTTCTTATCTGCGCATGCGCATAGCAAGGTTCAGGGTTGATCAGTAAGCGTGGGGATGGGCGTGGCCTTGTCAAACTACGATGGCGTTGGTTGAGTACGAGAGAACACACTCTCAGAGAGTATCTGTAAATATTTAACTGTATAAATGAACTGGAGAAACAAATTATAACAAAGGATTCTGCACCAAGTAAAACTCCAGTCATTGCCATTGAGAGAGGCCCAGCTCAGAAATGCACACCGTCTGAATAATTATTATACTATTTGAGTAGATGATGTTCTACTACTGATTTACAAATGTTGTAGCACAAACTTTATAGATGTGCTCACCAGTGGTGTACTGAGGGTGTCTGGCATAATTTTTTTTTTATTTTAAATAACATAATTGTTCCCCCTCCACCCCCTGCTTCCACCTCCCTCTCCCAAATCCCCAACCCCAGTAGCCATAGGTAATACTAATAGGGCATAGACATAAGGGAACTAGGATCTTTATATTTAAATATCAATTAATTGACCATTGACCACTCCAGACGATGCAGTATGCCAAAACAAAGATGAAAGGAACACATAATGTCAGTTCAAATATTTATTAAACTAGGGGGCCCGTTGGTCCATCGGACCAAATTTTAATTGGAGACTTTTGGATCTTTGGGGACTTTTGGGTCTTTGAGGACTCTTGGGTGTCAGGGACTTTGGGTCATCTGGGTCTTTTTGGTCTTCGGGGACTTTTGGGTCATCTGGATTTTTTGGTTACTCGGGACTTTTGGGTGATCTGGGTAGTTTGGGTCATCAAGGACTTTTGGGTCCTTAAGAGTCTTTTAGGTCATCAAGGACTTTTGGGTCTTTGGGGACTTTTGGGTGATTTTGGTCATCAGGAACTTTTGGGTGATTTGGTTCATCTGGGTCTTTTAGGTCCTAGGGGGTCTTTTGGGTCAAGTGTTAAAGGGTCTTCCAAGGTCTAAGGGGTCTCAGCAGTCCAAAGGGTTAAAAGGCACATTTGAATAGTAAGTAATTCATTAATAGACGTGAAAATTATGACCCACACACGCACACACCACTCCATTTATAGTCGATTCAATTCCCGTGGATTCCTTGTTCAGGTTGTTTATACGACGCCATCAGTGATGCGCCGACGTAACGAATCTGGTGCCGAGAAACCGTGACTCGAGAAGGTTTATTGATCACATGGTTTGATTTTACCTTGACCCGCGACTAGAGGGTTTGTGATCACGTGTCCCATGTGCAGTGTATACTGTATAGTACTACCTCGCTATTATTTTATTTTCATAAATGTAACAATGAAACAAGGCATTTCCCGAGACATAATATTTCTGCTGATATTATTTGATGCCACGTAACATTATCACGCATAACGCCGACACTGAGGCCTTTTTGTCTGGCGTCTCCGCCCCCATCAAGCTGTCAGTCATAGCCACGCCTACCCCAGTCCCATTTTTTTTATATAGGAATGTCGTTTTCCGTCCAATTCGAAGAATTCTTTCAAGCTACGGGAATTATAATACCAAAGGATGTTGCAGGAAGTAAAACTCTATCGAATGGTAGCAGAATCATTGCCATTGATAGAGGCTGCTTGGAAATATGCCATCTGAAGAAGATTATTACCTTCGCAAAAGCGGAAGGTTATGTTTTGATCGCTGTGTATTTATTTGTATGTCTGTGTGTGTGTGTGTATGTTATTCGCATAACTCAAAAAGTATTCAACCGAATTGCATGAAATTTGGTGGGATGATTGGTTATTATACGGGACACATTTGATTAGATTTTGGGAGCAATCGGGTCAAAGGTCAAGGTCAAGGTCACGAAAAGGTCAAAATCGTATTTTTGTTGTTCTGTTCCCTACACTCCCATGCCAAGTACAGAACAGTAGCTGCGGCGAAGGTATGCGCTCTACCGAGTGCCCGTTCTAGTTATTATTATTATTATTATTATTATTATTATTATTATTATTATTATTATTAATAAGAAGATGAAATCCCAGGTTTGAGCGATCCTGCTTTTCGCTTAATTTTGCTTTTGCTTTGGTCTGGAGAACTGAAAAGTGATCCCGACCTCAACAATCAACTGAACAGACCAGGTAGGCTCTCATATGTCGCCTAAGGGAGTTTTTAAAGAAGATAATCCAACTTTAGTTTTGCATGTAGCAGATGGGGCCGACGTTTTTTCCCGTGCCATCCGACATAGAGAGTACTAGCGTACTCGCTGATTGTGTTGATTTTAATGTCTGGCAAGTTCGGAAGCTATTCTACTAATGAAAAAAATTATACCGGTAATTGAATGGACGTTGGAAATTAAAAATATTGTTCTATTCTTTTGTGAGTTGTAATTATGTACACAGTACCATAAGTAAGCCAGACGGAAGCCTCTCCTCAGTGAAAGACACATGAAAGCCCGCTTGGAGTTTGCAAAAAAGCACCTAAGGAACTCTCAGACTGTGAGAAAAAAAATTATGTCGTCTGATGAAACCAAGATTGAACTGTTTCGCTTCCGTCTGGCCACTCTGCCATAAAGCCCAGATCGGTGGAGTGTTGCAGTGAGGGTTGTCCTTCTGGAAGTTTCTCCCCTCTCCACACAGGATCTCTGGAGCTCAGCCAGAGTGACCATCGGGGTCTTGGTCACCTCTCTTACCAAGGCCCTTCTCCCCCGATTGCTCAGTTTGGCCGGGCGGCCAGCTCCAGGAAGAGTCCTGGTTGTTCCAAACTTCTTCCATTTAAGAATTATGGAGGCCACTCTGCTCTTGGGAACCTTCAATGCAGCAGAATTTTTTTTTGTAGGCTTCCCAAGATCTGTGCTTCGACACAATCCTGTCTCTGAGCTCTGCAGGCAGTTCCTTCGACCTCATGGCTTGGTTTTTGCTCTGATATGCATTATCAGCTGTGAGACCTTATATAGACAGGTGTGTGTGCCTTTCCAAATCATGTCCAATCATTTGAATTTGCCACAAGTGGATTCCAATCAAGGTGTAGAAACATCTCAAAGATGATCAAGAGAAATGGGAGGCACCTGAGCTAAATTTCAAGTGTCATAGCAAAGGGTATGAATACTTATGTCAATGTGATATTTCAGTTTTTTCTTTTTAATAAATTTGCAAAACTTTCTAAAATCCTGTTTTCTCTTTGTCATTATGGGGTATTGAGTGTAGATTGATGATCGAAAAATGAATTTAAACGATTTCAGCATAAGGCTGCAACATAACAAAATGTGAAAAAGTGAAGGGGTCTGAATACTTTCTGAATGCACTGTATTTAGATCATGGTGACGAAGAAGAACACGTGGGATACTCCTTATTTAGAAATAAGGCAAGTGAAACATTTTAGTGTTTTATAATCCTTTTAAAGAAAGAAGCGTTTATATTCAACTAGCCGAAAGCACCCGGCGTTGCCCGGGTTCTTTTTGAATGAATTTACTGCTATAATTCAGCTTTTACTCGCAGCCGTAGAAGATTGACTACTATAATTCAGCTCAGCTTTTAATTGCGAAATGGGCCCAGTCCGGCCAAGGCGGCCTCGGCCGGCCTCGCCACCTCGCCTATAACCTTCCCGGGGCCTGTCCCGGCATTTTAAGTTCTTTTTGAATGAATTTACAACTATAATTCAGCTTTTACTCGTGGCCGTAGAAGATTGACTACTGTAATTCAGCTCAGCTTTTAATTGCGAAATGGACCCAGCCCGGCCGAAGTGGCCTCGACCGGCCTCGCCACCTAGCCTATAACCTACCCGGGGCCCATGCCGACATTTTTAGTTCTTTTTGAATGAATTTACTTCTATAATTCAGCTTTTACTCGCGGCCGTAGAAGATTGACTACTATAATTCAGCTCAGCTTTTAATTGCGAAATGGGCACAGCTCAGCCGAGGCGGCCTCGGCCGGCCTCGCCACCTGGCCTATAACCTTCCCGCGGCCTGTCCCGACATTTTTTGTGTCAGTGGTTTCCTCCTATCTTTCACCATTCAGGAGATTAGCGCGCGCAGACAAACAAACAAACAAACAAACAAACAAACAAAAACTTTCTTTTATATATATAACTAGCCGAAAGCACCCGGCGTTGCCCGGGTTCTTTTTGAATGAATTTACTACTATAATTCAGCTTTTACTCGCGGCCGTAGAAGATTGACTGCTATAATTCAGCTCACCTTTTAATTGCGAAATGGGCCCAGCCCGGTAGAGGTGGGTGGGCCTCGACCGGCCTCGCCACCTAGCCTATAACCTTCCCGGGGCCCGTCCCGACATTTTTTGTATTGGAGGTTTCTTCCTATCTTTCACCGTTCAAGAGATTAGCTTGCGCAGACAAACAAACAAACAAAAACTTTCTTTTATATATATAGATTAAGATTCAGTTTGAAGATGTTGTGTGAGAGATGAGAAGGAGAAAAAAAAGATTACTTGTGATTGATCAGCTTTTCTGATTCAACTATCTACCAAGTCTTTTATTTGACAAAATTGTCCTGCATCCCAGCTGTTTCCGAATGCACCAGCATTTTTCTATACCATTGAAGGAACCTGGCTGGTATTGCAAATAATGATGGCTGAAAGTAAGATGATCTGAAAGTTGAAACGCTCCATTGTGAGGAAACAAGTATTTTTGAGCCTTTCTTGTAAACTAATTTTGATTATATTTCCGTGATGAATTCTAGAGCAAGATGAGCTTTACTTCTCTACTAGATGGCCACGCTGCCAATTCAAAGGTGTTTATGAGTGAGCCTCTGTGGTATAGTTATGAATCTGGAAATGCATTACTTATATAAATGTGTACATTTGTATGTATCATCTGGTGTTTCGCTGCTACATTCTTGCAAATCATAACTTGCAGCATAATTTGTCGTAAAAGCCAATGCCATTCCACTGTTTCCTTTTATGGAGATGTTTGCCAAATGGCCCATCTGCTTGTTACATATGCAACAGCAGAAATCACACCATAAACCCTTCCCACCCTCTCCACACCCTCCACCCCACATCCTCCACCGCCCAAACTCCACATTTCCTCCCAGCATCATTCCATTTTTCTTCCAAATCCTCCCTCTCCCTCCCTTCCTCCCACTTCTCTTGTCAGTTTTATTTCCTCATTTGCGTTATCCCCTCCTACATAATATGTAGATAGCCTCCCAGAAGCACAAGCCAGTTATGTTGACTCTTCAGCTAATAGATTTTCATGAGAACCGTCAAAAATTGCTCTTGAGTAAATTGAGTTGGTTGATGTTGCTGCATCATGCATGCCGTTTTTCAAGTGCACTTATTTCAAACCCTTAAGACAAAACATATTTGAACACGTGACGTTATTTTACAAAGATGTTTTGCTTTAAAGAAAATGGGCCAACACTAACAATGCTCTATCTACAATCATTGCCAAGTGGTCTTCTTTGTACCTGTGTCAACCCCCATAAAATTGCCAATTTGAAAGTACAACAAGTGGAAATCCAGCATTGTTTACTGCACCCTCAGATGAAATAGCTTGTTGTGTCATATGTTGGGTCAAGCGTTTTTTTTTAGTTTTTTTTTACTAGAACAGTGTATGGTGTTGGCTTAGCGGTTAGGGTGCCGGCTTGGGATCCTAGGATCCTGGGTTTGAATCCCGGTCATTGCTGAATTAACGCCAGGGGGGTTGACAGCCTGTCATCCTTCCGAGGTCGGCAAATTGAGTACCGGCTTGCTGGGATGAATGATCACGGTGTACCCCGATTTAGAATAGGTACACCGTATCCCCGCGCATCCTAAGAGTGTGACCAAGGGTTGGCGTCAGGAAGGGCATCCGGCCATAAAAACATTGCCTCAAACAGGGAACCATGATTGTCATGGGGCCCGCAAGGCTAACCCCTGCTCTAGCGAGGAAAATGGCCTTAAAACGATCATTCATATAGTCATTCAGTGTATGTATGTGTATTGTATTCTGGTCTAGAACAGTGTATGTATGTCCCTTACAAACGTCCACCAATCGTAGCTGAGGATCTGGTCACATGACAGGGGGACAGCAGATCCTCCCCTCAGCAGATCCAAGCCTGGCTACACTGTTGTTGGACCATCGGTCTTTTTTTTTTTTACGCCTCCGTCGCGAAAGCATTTTGTTTTTCGGGATGTGCTGTCCGTTCGTGAGGGGGTTTTCGTTGCGGCAATAACTTAAGAATGGCTAAAGGGATCCAAGTCAAACTTGGTACAAGTATGTATTATGATGCAAAGATGAAATGTTTTTAGATTATGGGGTCAATAAGTTAATGGTCAGATATTCTGTTAGGTAAAAATTCTGATATGCACTAATTTGTGAACCAGTGATGGGATTTTGATCAAACTTGGTATCAGTATATATTATGATGCAAGGATGAACTGATTATATTTCGGCATCAGAGGTCATCTCAGGTAAAATTGTGATACTTGATTTAAATCAAACTTGCTTGGCGCAAGTATGTATAATGATGTTATAATGTGGGCGGAGGCATATTGGGCGACGTCGAGGAGTGCCGCTCTAGTCATTATTGCACGGAGTCGTATAATTGTAGCTGACATATTTGTCTCGAGTGTGAAGTTGTTTGAATCCAGCACAGTTTGGCTTTGATTGCACTCGTCTCGTCTTGTATTCCCCCACCCTGCCCTTCATTTGAATTCCTTTTTAAAAATATTTTATGTTATACTTGGGCTCAGGCTCGTAATAGACCTGACACCTACACCACACACACACTGATGAGACAAACACTTAACACACCATGACGGGTGTTTATCTCCCACTTGGTCATTAGAAATATGTATGCCTAAAATTTTAAAAGTGACAATCTCAACTTCAGCATTATGAATAACCAAGGATTGAATGGGAGTTTTGTTTTTCCAGGAGTCAACAATAATTTCCTTTGTCTTTACGACGATGAGTTGGAGATTGTTTGAAGAACAACATTCCACAAGTGTTTCTACTTACGGTAATCACTTTTTTCATGACTGTTGAGAATCAGGCCGGAAACGGTCGTGTCGTCTGCAAATTTCACCACCAGTGAGCTATCAGATGATGCGACCCATCACATGTGAACAATGAATATAACATCAGGGATAAAACACAGCCCTGAGGTGCTCTGGTGTTCAGAATGATCGTCTGAGAAATTTTCAAACCAATTTTGACCACCTGTGGTCTGTCTAAAAGAAAATCCAAAATCCAGTTACAAATGGAACCATCAAGACCAAATTGATCGAGTTTAAAATGGAGTAAGTGACGTGAAATGGTATTGAACGCAGGACTAAAATCTAAGAAAAGTAACCTGGCATAGGTAGATGTACTTTCACCTAGATGGTTTTAACACGTGATTGAGAGCGAGTAAAACAGCAATAAGCAAACGGGTAAGGTTCAAGTGAAGCAGAAAAAGAAAAAGCAGAACCACCTTTAAAGGCCATTTTTCCCCGCAGAGCAGGGGTTGGCCTCAAGTGAAGCAGGAAGAACAGATTTCAGGAACAGTAAAACTGGACGTTTGAAAGATTTCATAATGATGGATGTGAGTGGAACTGGTCTATCATAATTTAGGCAACTCAATGGGGAACGCTTTGTCACAGGGATAATTATGGACTTTTTCAAAACACAGGGAATCTTACAAAGCTGAAGTGACCAGTTAGAATGGGCCACAGTTCATCAGTACAAGACCGCAGCAGACCTGGGCTGATACCATCAGGACCAGTCACTTTCCTGACCTTGAAGTTCATCAGAACACGCAGTGTCATTTCAAGAGATCAGAAAAGCTTGAGGAGATCCTTCCTCCGTGGTTGCTGCTGTGCTCACCGGGCGATCAAATCGGCTGTAAAAATGATTGTTTGTCGTCGTCGTCATTCGTTGGAGATTTCAACTTCGGCTTGTAACCAGTGATCCTGTGGAGACCCTGCCAGAGTTCTTTAGCATTCATACTCATGATGTTCTTCTCCAGTTTTTCCCAATTTTCACGCTTGGCATCTTTGATGATCTTTTCTACCCTCGTTAACTCCCACCCCAATCCATCTTCCTTCCAAATTTCCCTCCTGCAAGTTCCTTTCTGTATCCATCTTGTCCACCTATCCCCCCCCTGCCCCCCCAATTCCTCCCTCCACCCATTGTTTGGCTGACTCCCCTTGTCTTGGCCTTTAGCTCTGCTGTTGGTGTTTCCCCTCTGTCTGCTGTTCATTTTGTTATTTTGGCCTTCCATGAGCCTCATGTGGTAAACTATTCATGTATACAAAAAAACAAACCTTACAGGTATTGTGAAAGACATGTGATATCACTGCCCTCGTTATTTGCTTGCAATTCCCTTGAAGCAGAGCATGTCTTGCTCCGCGCCTAAGATGGGACAATTCGAAGTCAAAATAAGTTGTTGGCGAGTATGTCCCATTTGTTATGCATTTTATCGTGAGGAGAATCCAATACTACTTGGGTGATGGCCTGATGACTGAGGTAATCATAAAGTACTTGCCAGGACTAATCGCTCCACTGTGTGGGCCAGCTTAAACTGAAGGTCGTCAAGGCCATTTAAGGCTATGTTCTCTTTGGATAAAGTCCAGCATTATTTGTTGCATTATGTACGTATGTGTGTGTTTACACTTCTAACAAATTCTGAACTCCCTGAGAGCTCTTGGCATAACAACCCGACCAAACATTAGCATTGGTTTTTGCGTGGCATGTTTTGTTCTCCAGGAAACCATTATTACTCAGAAACCAACAGGTACTGTCATGTAACACATCCATCTTTTTTATTTTACCAGATGGCTATACAGCACTCATGGTATGCTGTGGATCTCGCTGCAATAATCAGGATGCACTGTTGGCTTGCACGGAGCTCTTGCTGAATAGTGGGGCATGCCCTCACAAAACAGACAGGTTTGCAACAAAGATGTATATGTCAAACTAAATGTTGAATATCTAATGACTATAAATAGTCATTTCTAATGACTATATAAATAGTGCTCACTTGCTTAGGTGTGTGGTAAATTTTCACAACTTATGAGAAAACTCAGCAATTTGGAGATGTTGACACATCGTTCAGGCTGTGTTTTTGCTATTGAGGTCAGAAGGCATGAACTCTATTTATACTGATCCTGATCCATATTTTTTTCATACAGGCAGGGAATGTCTGCTTTCCTGTTTGTGGCCAAGGAAGGCTATGAAAAATTACTGCCAAGACTTCTTGGAAGGGGAGTGAACCTAAACCAGGCTGATTGTAAGGGTTGGACGGTAAGTCCCTGAAATACCCATTTGACCCATTCTTCTCCAGTGAGTCTGTCTGCTGAGCAGATGGTGATTTTTCTCTCTGGGGGAGGCGTGACAGTTATTTCTACCCAAGCCAAAGTGGTGCTTCTTGCAATGTCAAAAATGTATTTCCAACCATTTCACCGACAACCCTTGAGAAAATGCATTGGATTGGCCGCTGCAATAACTTTGTTGTGATGATGCGAATTAAAGGATGCGTTCAAGAAAATGTTTGTGTGATGCGGTGGAGACAAAATACGTCTTTCCATAAATCACAGTTGATGAGCATGGATCTGATTCGTATCCGCTGTATTTATTAACATGCATGTTGCGGGACTTGTATACAGTGTTTCTCATGCTTTATTTGATTGAAAACAGCTCCATACCTTTGGTGCCCCCTTCAGGTTGCATGGTGCAGGAGAGTTAGATAAAACCCTTAGGTACAATTGCAATTGTGAATGATCATTTTGCTTAACCAATACATCGTATATGAGACAATTCCCCCACCCCCTTTCAAGCAGTGATGCAGTATCTTACCATGTACAGGCATTGTTCTGGGCTGCGAGTCGAGGCCATGTGTCTGCTGTGAGCACACTGATGAGTGCTGGCGCTAATGTCAATCACACGGACAATGAAGGACGTAGCCTCCACTCTGTGATTTTGCAAGCAGGGCACCACAAGGTGGGACATTGCTTGTGAAGTTGCTCATTTTTATTCTATCAATTTTGTGTGTCCAAATCAAAGCAAAGCCTGGAGTACACAAATTGAATCGAAGATAATTCAGTACTTTAAAATGTACAAGTCATAAACATTTCTTTCAAAATGTAAAAGCATGTAAGGAGGATGCTACAAAAAAAGTATGTAAATAAGGTAGGGATGGATGGTCACAAATTATCATGTGAAACAATCCCTACATCTTTCTTTGAATGATTGTTGCATGTGCTTGTCCATCCCTGTATCCATTTGGTTATGTATCCATTTTTATGTTGATTGTGTCCATGGATCAATTTGACCAGTGAAGTTATGGAGCCACCCACACACCACACCGCACACTACATTTGTGGTGATTATGAACCCAAATCGAGAGAGACGTATTGTCAATGGCAGATACAACCGTTATTCAAAGAAAGATGTGGGGATGGTTTCACATGATAATCTTTTGTGATCATCCCTACCTTGTTTACATACTTTTTGGCAAATTATCCCGACATCCTTTTACTTTTTGAAAGAATTTTTTTTTTTAATTCCTCATTTCTGTACTTTAAAAAAATTATGTATTTTGGTGCTTGAATTTTATTTTGATTGCATGACGAAATAGCTTGTTGATTATGTGTGAAAACACTTTGCATTAAATGGTGTTGTTATTAGAAATGTATGGGTTACTTTAGAACAGTTAGAAATGTATGGGTTAGTATGCTCCAAGTTTCAGGTAGCTTAGCCAATTTTGATGTATAAAGTAGGGAGATGTTAGCTTAAGAATTGCCTTCTTTAACTGTGCATTGTTTAATTCATTCTCCGTGCTGATCCTCCTTCGTGCTGTGTAAAAAAAAAAAAAAAAAAACCACCTTTAGAGGCCATTTTTCTCCGCAAGCGGGGGTTGGCCTTTTTCGGGCACCGTGGTTGTTGTTGTTTTTCGGTCCCCTTTTTGAAGCAATGTTTTACGGCCGGATGCCCTTCCTGCCGCCAACCCTGTTTGTCGCCTTTTACGACAAACAGGGAATTACCAGTGAACTGGTACTCAATTAGCCGACCTCGGAAGGATGACAGGCTGAGTCAACCCCCCTGGCGTTAATTCAGTGATCGACCGGGATTCGAACCCAGGATCCTAGGATCCTAAGCTGGCACCCGAACCGCTAAGCCAACGCCAGGTGAACCAACGCTAGGCCAACGCCAGTGCCGTGTGTTGTTTAATAAATAGCCAAGGTTTAACTTAAAGGACCTGTATGTAAAGCCTTCTGTGAACCCTAAGTGAGGCACTGTGTGAAGCCTTGGGGGAGATAGGGGAGGATCTTGAGAGGGACGTTGTCTGGAGAGTGAGGGGAGGAGTTCTTTGGGCTCTTTGGGTTCTACGTTGTCTCGTGAGAGAGAAGAAATCGCCTCAGAGAGGGAGTTAGTTCAGCTTCCGAGTGAGTGAGACAGTTTGATTGGGTCCTGAAAGAAAACGGTTGGTGCTTGCCGTCCACGTAGTTCGTTCTCTGCTCGTCTCGCTGGCGCCTCTTCCTGCTCATTGTCCTCCTTGTTTCTGCTTTGTGTGCCTGGTCCATCTTGCTTCATGTGTCTGGTTCGTCGTCCGGCCTCACCTGTTCGTCGTGCTGTTTGTGGACAACTTTGTCACCTCCTTTGTCGACGAACACCAGAGCAAATAATGCCTCACTCGGTTCCCATTTCTCGATAATATTGTTATGAATTTGGGTAGTGATATATGTAGAGCAGAGTAGATCTGAGTAGGTACCATGCTTCGTGTGTCGCGGTAAGGAACAACTCCTGTAATAAGTTCATGTATAGGCGTTTGTCGGGTTAAGATGTATAACTGTGAATCTACCAGGAGATTCAGGTGATAGGTAGTGTAGGGGTTAATGAGTAGAGCCCTTGTATGTCTCACCTGGTAATCAAATCTTTGTCCCTTATGGCATTACAGACCACATAGACACTTGGTTAGGACCTTTAGTACAACACTAAATTACACCCTTCCCCCTGATATGACATAGGAAGAAATCGGGCTAGGACACCGCCGATAATGGCCGCCACCATTTGCACCTCCGAGAGGCCTACCCGCCTCGCATAGCACGTGCTGTGACCAAGGAATAGGGGACGGGAGTGAGAGTGGCACAGTGGGCGTGCCCCTGGACGAGCCGGCTAGTCGGTGGAGGCTCTGATTGGCAGGACAGTGCGCCAAAGCTGACGTCATCGGCCGGGGATATTAACGGGGGCCGGACGCCATTTCGGGGTTGAGCACGAGGAGAGTTGAGAGACGAGGTGCGCACGAGTGAGTTCGAGTCACGAGTTGGTGTTGAGTTGAGACGAGTTCACTCCTGGCCCCTGGCAGTTCAGTAGAGAGTGACATTCCTGAGTCGAGAGCAGTTGGATTCGTGGTCGAGAGTTGGTTTTGCAGTTGGCAGTGAGCAGTTGAGAAGCGAGTTGGAAGGACGAGACGTGCAGTCACACCTGCGTTATCTCCGTTCCTGTCTTTTCGTGCTTTGTGTGGGGATTGACCTCATGTGAAGCTGCTGGCCTGTGTTGGGTGCTTTGGAGCTTGGTGCACGGAACCCGTGGGCGGCGAGAGGATTGGAGCTTGGAGCGAGGCCTCGTGGGTACATCGGGGCTGAACGGAGCCGTGGTGGACGGCAAACAAGACAGGGCGACGGACAGATAAGCTCACACCACATTTCACGATTTGACATAACGTGTTCTTTTTATTTATTCACACCCCCTGTTTGTATTTGATATCTGTGTGTGGGGGATCCCAATTTAGTACCTTATTTTATTACTGGCGCGTGCTTTTACTGTGCTTTTCCTGAATAAACCCTTATATTATTTTTGTACATATATCTGAACGCAGTTTACCGGGTGGTTAATTTAAATAGATAAGGCTGCGGGACTCTCGCTGTTCCCCTCCATTCTGCGCGCTTGGCTGTTTTAGGTTTTGGAATCCGCCATTGAGTTTCCGCCTCGGAGTTGAAGCCTTTGTGATCGGCAATCCGCAACTCTAGTGTTAATCGGAGTTGCGCGACAATATATATCCTCACTGTGATAGTGAACAACCTCACTCGGTAATAAGAACAAATAAGGCCTCGCTCTGTTCTCATTCGGCCCCCCCCCCCATTCCCCCGTCCCCATCCCCCCCCCCCCTACTTACCCCTCCCCGCCATTTGTGCGGCACTGTAGATTGTCTGGTGTGTGGTGCTGTAGATGCTCTTTATTTCTCTTCTAAATAATTATTTATTGTGATTATGCGTTTTTCTCCCCCATCCTCCCCCCCCACACCCCCCCCCCCCCACCCAATCCTGCACGTGAATCTGCCATTAATTGACGTAGTACAAGGGAGTAAGAGCCTGTTCGATCCAAACGTTCAGTGGTCTGTGTTAACAGACTGCTGGCCACAGCAATGTACTCAGCTTTAATGATAATGATTATGAGGATGATGATAAAGAAGTATGACGATAATAATAATAATGATGATGATGAGGGTGTTAGCTGAGGTGGCGTGGGAAGGGGGCAGAAGTTGGGTTTTTGTTCCTTTGGAGAGTCATCCGGATATCTCAGAGGTGGAGTTGGAGGCACTTCATATCTGAAGATCTCTGCCAATGTTTGCAAATTAAAACTCGGTTTTTCTACCTGCTCAGTTTCATCTTCACTTTCATCTTCACTGGATTTGATGAGCTCCTCCAGGTCCTCCTCAGTCAGTTCCTCAGCATGGGACTCGAGTTCTTTTGCCTCTATTTTCCCCATATCCTTGAATCCCTCCCCTCCAACATCGCAGGCCATTCCCCCAATCCTGACCTCCTGAATTCATCGTCCACAGATAGGAAGCCAGAAAAAAACGTTGACCGCCTCCTTCCACAACTTCCTCCAACCGGCGGTTGATGGCTTGACTTAATCAAGCGACTCTGTTTGTGATACAGTCAGCAATGTTAGTTTTTCTAACACTGCCTGACATCCAGTGTTGAATCTTCCTCAACCACATTAAGAATGTGGCTGAAGGTGTGCCTGGTGTAGTAAGCCTTAAACGTTGCCATCACACCCTGGTCTGGTGGCTGCAGGAGAGAAGTCATGTTGCATTGCAGGAAAAGCATCTGCACATCGTCATGGGCAAACTGCAGACTCTCTGGGTGGCCAGGACATTGTCTACGATGAGGAACACTTTGAAAGGCAGTTCTTTGGAGGTTAGGTATTTTTCCATCTCTTGGAAGAAACAGTTCTGGAACCAGTCCAAGAACATCGCAGCTGTGATCCAGGCCTTTTTGTTAGCTCACCAAAAACGGGCAAGCAGTGCTTATTCTTGCCCGTCAATGCCCTGTGGTTCATTGTATTGTACAGCAACATGGACTTCACCATGCAGTCCTCTGAAGCGTTAGCACAGAGAAGGGTTATCCTGTCCTTGGCTGCCTTGAAGTCAGGAGCCGACTTCTCCTCCTTAGATAGAAATGTTATTGACTGCATCCTTTTCCAAAATAAGGTAGTTTCTACTGTGTTTTCAAGATTTGTTCTGATATATTATTACAAAATAAGGCAGTTTCAAGATTTGTTCTCGTGATTGTTTGTGATCTCGCGTAGCTCGGCACACTCTGTCCACGGACACTTTCTGGCTTAATGACATGACGTTTAAAAAAAAATCATTTTTGGCCTTTGATTCACTCGCTGTACTATCACTCACTTTCCTCTTACGTTCCATGACGAAGGGAATGTATTGTTGCGGATCCCGTGTCTGTCGACGTACGAAGGGGAGGGTTTAAGACCCCGTTTCCCCACAAACACCGGGTCCATGGGCCGTCGACCGCGACGAATCTCGCGCCCGGTGGGTTGCGGAGCAACTCCAATCGCCAATTCCCCAACAATGGGCAGAAGGGTTATCGACCGTGATCCGAATACCTTCGAGACCACGTGACCGGGAAGACCGGGTATTGAACCCCTCGCGATCCCACACCTATTTCAATCAGGCGCGCCGAGCGAATCGCGTGGTGTGGGTCGCGGCTTTACACCGTGATCTACGGACCTAATTGAGCAGCCAAATTCGGTTCGAATGATGCTGGGTCAATGGGGGAAAAGATGCACACCGGCAGGTCGAGAGGCAATACAATGTACACGTCTTTATTCACAAAGAGCACAGAAAAAGGATGAGAAGCAGGCTTAACATAAATCATTACCTAACTATTCCCAACACAGGTGCCTGGCACACTCGCACACAGGGTGAATCACACACCGGTTAGACTCGTACCCGAAGGACGTGCGGACACTGATTCGGGTGAGAGCAGTTCCTGCGCGTGGCGTACGGATCGCTCCTGTAGACAGCACGAAGGAGGATCAGCACGTAGAATGATCAGCTCGGAGCAAGAACCAGCACAGAGGACGGCCAGCTCGGAGGAAGGTCAGCATGGAAAAACCACCAGCACAGAGGACGACCCAGCACGGAGAAAGAACCAGCCCGGGCTGCGATCAGTACGGACTTTTATTGGGGGGGATGCCATTCTGGAAGGTTCCACGGCCTACCACTGGCCGATGTTGGTCACGTGCGGTCATTCAGCCCCGATTCCTTCTGGAAGGTTCCACGGCCTACCATTGGCCGATGTTGGTCACGTGCGGTCATTCAGCCCTGATTCCTTCTGGAAGGTTCCACGGCCTACCATTGGCCGATGTTGGTCATGTGCAGTCGTTCATTCAGCCCCGCCTCCCTCTGGAAGGTTCCACGTGGGCCGTGCTCGCCCACCCATGAACCAACGTCTTCTTTCACAATATGAGGGGTTGGAATCCTGCCTAACTCAACGCATATATGCTTTAATTACCACACAATGGAAAGGGAGCTAATCTTTACATTTAATAAGAAATAACTGACTAATGCAGGCTACATGTTGTCGTGTAATTAACGAGAGGGGGTCTCTTTTATTGCTCAACTGTAACAGTACATTATCACAGAAAAAAATAGCAAAAGGTTGACAGAATATAGTCTATGCACAGACATTGCCGAAACTGAGTGGCGAACCCGAAAATGTCTACACACAGACAATGCCAAAGCTGTGAATGCACTCAATTATGTTGCAAGTGGAAATGAAGCAATACTTAAGTAAATCACAAGTAGTACTGCACTGCAGCCGGGTAAACTGGAGTGTTGCTACCCGCGAACAGCCAAAATCGTGAATGCTGAACTCGTGAATGGTGAGGTTTTCCTGTACAAGCAAATTGATAATTGGAATACATAAAACAGCAACACAGAAGGAGAAAGAACTTCAGGGTTGGCCTATTAGTTTTTCTCCATAGAAACCCCTGACTCATGATTAGGGACAAATCAAGGTTCAAATCTCATATACCATATATTTGCCCATTGACTACTAATGGCCTTGCGATTTATGTAAACGTCTCTGACTCTGATACTAGACCGGATGGCATCAGCTCACGTGTCCTCAACTACAGACCTATCCGCATGCTTCCAATCAACAATGTCATGGAATCCATCGTTGCAGTTGATATGAAATCCTTCCTTTTCTCCAACATCATCTCAGATCATCAATTTGGTTTCAGACCAGGTCACTCCACCTTGGACATGTTGCTTCTACTCACCAAACAATATATGGAGGCCCTCAATGTCAGACATGAGATCAGGACAGTCTCTCTGGACATAGCTCATGCTTTTGATAGTCTGGTATCCTGCCTTATCCATGTTGTCCACCCCATGCATGCGTGTTTTGTGTCCTGTTTTTGTCTGTTGCATCTTGATCTGTTCAGTGTACTTAGCTCTTCCATGAGCCATGACTGTGTACAAAAAAAGGATTTGGTTTCCACTGCATCAATCAGAGACACACACGCAGAGACACACACGCAGAGACACACACGCAGAGACACACACGCAGAGACACACACGCAGAGACACACACGCAGAGAGAGACGCACACGCAGAGAGAGACGCACACGCAGAGAGAGACGCACACGCAGAGAGAGACGCACACGCAGAGAGAGACGCACGCGCAGAGAGAGACGCACGCGCAGAGAGAGACGCACGCGCAGAGAGAGACGCACGCGCAGAGAGAGACGCACGCGCAGAGAGAGACGCACGCGCAGAGAGAGACGCGCGCGCAGAGAGAGACGCGCGCGCAGAGAGAGACGCGCGCGCAGAGAGAGACGCGCGCGCAGAGAGAGACGCGCGCGCAGAGAGAGACGCGCGCGCAGAGAGAGACGCGCGCGCAGAGAGAGACGCGCGCGCAGAGAGAGACGCGCGCGCAGAGAGAGACGCGCGCGCAGAGAGAGACGCGCGCGCAGAGAGAGACGCGCGCGCAGAGAGAGACGCGCGCGCAGAGAGAGACGCGCGCGCAGAGAGAGACGCGCGCGCAGAGAGAGACGCGCGCGCAGAGAGAGACGCGCGCGCAGAGAGAGACGCGCGCGCAGAGAGAGACGCGCGCGCAGAGAGAGACGCGCGCGCAGAGAGAGACGCGCGCGCAGAGAGAGACGCGCGCGCAGAGAGAGACGCGCGCGCAGAGAGAGACGCGCGCGCAGAGAGAGACGCGCGCGCAGAGAGAGACGCGCGCGCAGAGAGAGACGCGCGCGCAGAGAGAGACGCGCGCGCAGAGAGAGACGCGCGCGCAGAGAGAGACGCGCGCGCAGAGAGAGACGCGCGCGCAGAGAGAGACGCGCGCGCAGAGAGAGACGCGCGCGCAGAGAGAGGCGCGCGCGCAGAGAGAGGCGCGCGCGCAGAGAGAGACGCGCGCGCAGAGAGAGACGCGCGCGCAGAGAGAGACGCGCGCGCAGAGAGAGACGCGCGCGCAGAGAGAGACGCGCGCGCAGAGAGAGACGCGCGCGCAGAGAGAGACGCGCGCGCAGAGAGAGACGCGCGCGCAGAGAGAGACGCGCGCGCAGAGAGAGACGCGCGCGCAGAGAGAGACGCGCGCGCAGAGAGAGACGCGCGCGCAGAGAGAGACGCGCGCGCAGAGAGAGACGCGCGCGCAGAGAGAGACGCGCGCGCAGAGAGAGACGCGCGCGCAGAGAGAGACGCGCGCGCAGAGAGAGACGCGCGCGCAGAGAGAGGCGCGCGCGCAGAGAGAGGCGCGCGCGCAGAGAGAGGCGCGCGCGCAGAGAGAGGCGCGCGCGCAGAGAGAGGCGCGCGCGCAGAGAGAGGCGCGCGCGCAGAGAGAGACGCGCGCGCAGAGAGAGACGCGCGCGCAGAGAGAGACGCGCGCGCAGAGAGAGACGCGCGCGCAGAGAGAGACGCGCGCGCAGAGAGAGACGCGCGCGCAGAGAGAGAGACGCGCGCGCAGAGAGAGAGACGCGCGCGCAGAGAGAGAGACGCGCGCGCAGAGAGAGAGACGCACGCGCAGAGAGAGACGCACGCGCAAGCGCAGGCAGACGCACGCGCAAGCGCAGGCAGACGCACGCGCAAGCGCAGGCAGACGCACGCGCAAGCGCAGGCAGACGCACGCGCAAGCGCAGGCAGACGCACGGGCAAGCGCAGGCAGACGCACGGGCAAGCGCAGGCAGACGCACGGGCAAGCGCAGGCAGACGCACGGGCAAGCGCAGGCAGACAGACAGCCAGACACAGACAACCAGACACACACAGACATACACACACCACACCTGTTAAGCCAGGAGATTTGCCACCTCCCTGAATTCTCTCTCCTTACCATCTTGAGCTTGAGTCCTTATCCCTATCACTTTTGTTATAGATGGTGGTGCATTGTTTTCATCAACAACAACAACGACAACAGGCATTTTAAGGCCATTTTCCCTGCAAGAGCCGGGGTTAGCCTTGCGGTCCCCATGACAATCTTCTCCATTTTGCCCTATTTTCTGCATCTCCCCTTGTTAACTCCCTTGCCCGCATTTCTTCTTCGACCATCTTTAGCCAAGTCTTTCTCGGTCTTCTCCGTCCTCTACTTCCTTCTACATTCATTTCCATCACTCTTCTCAACCAGTCACTTTCATCCTTCCTTAACACATGACTAAATCATCTCAACCGGTTGCTCTTCACAGCATCCATCACAGGCTCTATTCCCATCATCTTTCGCAATTCATCATTTGTCTTCCTCTCTCTCAACGATACTCCACACATCCACCGGACCATTCGCATTTCCACCCTTTCCAGCCTTCGTTGCTGCTCTACGTCCATTACCCATGTCTCTCTCCCATAAATCATAACACTTCTCACACATGCAGCATACACCTTTCCCTTCAGCTTCAACGACACTCCTCTCCTCGTCAGCACGCCACTCAGTTCCCAAAACTTCTTCCATGCACATCTCACTCTAGCAACCGTTGCCGATTCTGATCCACCTTCTCCATTCAGCATGTCTCCTAGGTAACAAAATGCTTTCACACCTTCCAGCTTCACGCCGTCTCGAAAATCCAACTCAACATTTCCTCCATCTGCAGCTCACTCTGTGCACACCTTACACTTGAATGTAGCTGCCACACTGGTTAATGACCCTCTCAGACCACTACATTTTTGATGAACCCATTCGGCGCACATTGTACATTGAATGGAATTCACTCCGACACCCTTCCTGCACACAGCACACGGCCACTTCCCAGTTCTTTCCACCTCACCACATGCTTTACCACTTGCCATCACCTTCGTTTTTCCGATATTCACCTTCAGACCTTTAGTCTCCATACATTCCTTCCACTTGTTCATCTTCTCCTTCAGTCCATCCATACTTTCTGCAATCAACACCAGATAATCTGCATGCAACAACTCCCACGGTAAACCCTCCTTTACGTTCCGAGCCAGCACCTCCATCACAGCTACAAATAGTAGTGGACTTAGTACCGTCCCCTGATGCACTCCCACCTTCACCTCAAAGTCACCACTGTTCCCGTCCTTCGTCCTTACAGCTGTGCGCGCTCTTTTGTACATTGCCATCACTACTCTGATCAACCATTCCTCCACTCCTAACTTTCTCAATGCCCATGTCACTACTTCACGTGGAACCCTATCGAATGCTTTCTCCAGATCAACAAACCCAAGAAACAACTTCTTCCTCTTCTCCATGTACTTTTCCTGCAACTGCCTCACAATAAAACGCGCGTCTGTCGTTCCTCTTCCTGGCATAAATCCAAACTGCATTTCTTCAATCTTCACTTTCTTCCTTATCCTCCTCTCCAATACCCTTTCCAATACCTTCATTCCATGCTCCAATAACTTTATCGCTTGATACGAGCCACAGCCCAGAGGGTCACCTTTCCCCTTGTATAGAGGGACGAGGGTACTCAATTCCCAATCCACTGGAATGCGGCCTTCTTTCACCACCAGATTACAGATCTCTGTTATTCTCTTCACACCCCAACTTCCTGCTGCCTTCAACATATCTCCCACAATGCCTGTCGGCCTTCCCGCTTTTCTACTCTTCATTGCTTTTATCGCTTCCTCAACTTCCTTCTCAGTTATCTTCTCTGCCGGTCCTAAAACTGGGTTACTCTCTATGTTGTCATCCCATTCATTCTCTGCATTCAACAGTATTTCCATATATCTCTTCCATCTTCCTTTAATTCCATCTGGGTCCACAACGATTTGTCCCACTTCATCCTTCAAGCAACTCACCCCCATCAAACTCATGTTTTCATCCCTGAGAATTAACTCTTGCAACTGCAAGTCTTATTCATGACTTGATTTTTGTTTTCTGGTTAAAGACCTGACAACTCTACAAAACTTTTCAAGACATCATTTTTCAAAGTATTGCAGTGACCGATTGCATTATGGACATTCAAAATGACGTGGGACATTCAAAATGGCGTAATCCACCCCAGAATTTTCGGCCTGCATGCACAGAACCCTTTCGCAGCAATGGTGATTGAGGCAGGTTAACATCGGTCGTGTGTGCAAGATGACGATTGTTAGCTAAATGGCTCACTGAGCTTCAAAAACAAGCCAGAAATACTTGGGAATTTACCTGAGAGAAAGGGGTTTGCTTCTACACAATGAAAGAGTTCGGGAAATTTCTCAAGGCTAAGAGGGCTGAGTTCTTGCAGCTGCTCATACTGCAAAAGCTCCCAACGATGTTGGTGCAAAGCCCGAACTGTGGACGGGTGGGTTCGAACTAAACTCCCGAACATTTCTGCCAGTGAATAGACTTTGAGCCTTGTGAGAGTGCCTCCTGTGAACATGGCAGGCATGGTGATATATTTAATGGACGTCTGCAATTGGAAAGACGATGCTTTGCATCATGACCAACAGTAAAGGTTACCAACTCTTTGATAAAGCTTGTTTTTGCGACGTGAAAATACACAGAGCTTGTGCCAGCTATTTATTTACGTGAGAGCTGCCGGATGTACCAGGTCAGACCTCTCTGAGGAGACACCGTACCTGGTTTCGGTGCTTCTTAAAAGTGTTGTGAAAGTAATATCTGGGGCTTGTGAAATGTAAATTTAAAATCAAATATTACAATGGTGATAGTTACTATTAATCAGAGGCGGTGGAGCGACGTGTGTGGGGGGGGGGGGGTTTATCGTTGTGGACACTAGTAAAAAGCCCGTCAAATATGATGGGTTGGAACAGTACGACGATGCAGCCTCGTGAGCATGCCAAAGTCTGAAGTGAGCGTGCCTCAGCTTAGTGTCAGGTGTGCTTTTCACCCCTCAGCCCAAATTTGGCTAAGGGGTATTGTCGTCATGGGTGTCGTCCGGGTGTCCGTCAACTTTTGGTTTCCGTCAATTTCAAGGAGAACGGCTTGTCCGAATAAATCCATTTTTGCAGTGTGTGTTGGGGTTGAATAGAGGAAGGTTCCTTTCGAAAATGGGCGCGCTGCGATTTTCAATATGGCCGCCATGGCAGCCATCTTGAAATTGGTTTCCGTCAATTTCGAGCAGAACAGCTTGTCCAAATAAATCCATTTTTGCAGTGTGTGTTGGGGTTGAGTAGAGGGACGTTTATGGGCACGCTGCGATTTTCAATATGGCCACCATGGCAACCATCTTGAAATTGGTTTCCGTCAATTTCAAGCAGAACGGATTGTCCGTTTAAATCCATTTTTGCAGTGTGTGTTTGGGTTGAGTAGAGGAAGGTTCCTTTCGAAAATGGGTGCGCTGCGATTTTCAATATGGCCGCCACGGCAGCCATCTTGAAATTTGTTTCCACCATGCATGGGCTGAGGGGTTACGCCCACTTTGCGGTGCTATTTATTTATTATTATTAGACATCCTACAGACGTAAATGAACACTCGTTTTACTCTGCGCACGTTGCACATCATGTGCAGCGAATTTCACCTCACTGCGCCTTGTATTTATTGTGATTAAAATAAAAATGCTTCTGTACACCGCCATTGAGGCTTGGGTTGCAAGCCACCGTCTAATTCCAATTGAAAAGACATAATTACTCTTATGTAAAATGTTTTTTGAGTTTGTTTTATCCTCAAAAATAGACCGTAGTGAACACGCGTTCATGTTAAATAAGATTGGCCTTTAAAACCAGATTCAACTCGTCCTTATGAAGAGAGACAGACATCAGTACAAACACACAAATTGACATTGTGTTTTATATGGTAAATTGTTTGGTTCTGGGGCCACAATTTCAAGAGAAATTGTACTAGATTTTCTTTTTTTACATCTATTGGTAAAAGGTCGTGAGTGCAGTCCCAGCGACATTCTGACAATTAACCCTGTATTCAACATTCACATGGTGGAATCTCTTCCCTATCTATTCAGCTTAAAAGGTTAAACAAATCTGCTTTCGACACCTATCCTTGATAAATTTTATACACACCTAGAGATGCTTCATTTTAATTATGACAGTTCTCACAAAATGTATGACTACATACTTAATTTGCAGATTTTGTCCCTGCTTCCTCTTCAATCGACCATGGAATCAGATGTCCCACGACGATATCAAAGGGCCCCAAATGCACTCCGGGATGATGCTGCTGGGATTGGGATCCAGAAAGGCCACCCACGTTTCCACCATCCCACCGAGAGATCAGCCATTCGGCTATCTCATAATACCTTGTGCGAATTCTTCTGTGAAGTTCTCAAAACCGTTTTTATTGCAATGAGTATAGAGTTGCTGCAATACTTTGAATTGTAGACTGTCAACTTGTTTTTCTCTTCTTTTTCTTTTTCTTTTTTTAAATTTTATTATTTTTCTTCCTATGAGCAGTTAAAATGTGAGACACTCCCCAATGATTTATTTGAGAGGTTGATAAACCTTTATGAAAATTTGAGATTCCTTTTCTGACAAAAAATTTCCACAGATTCCACAGGCAAATTTTTTTTTTAATATTATTATCTAACTACTACTAGAAGCTTTTTATATTGCCCATAAAATCAATTTGAATATCATGGATGGATTGACCATAGTCCCCACTGCATGACTTATACAGGAAGCATCTGCAAGAAAATGATCTGCAAGATTTTCTTTCTGGGCTCCAGCTTGCGCATTTGACTCTCTCCTTTAAGGTAATGGATGTTAAACAGGCATCCCATCCCGTCTTTCGGCATTAGTTGGTGGGCATTAGTTCTCCAAGCTTAAATATTTGGTTGTGGCGAATTTCCACTTAAGTTTTGTGTTGTAAAATGTGTTTTTCTTTTCACTTGCAAAATCGAAGATTTTTCAAGTAAATTGGTCAGTCGACTTTTTGTCTGTCTTGTTTTTTTTCTTTGTCTGTCAATCGCCGGCATGTAACAATTCTAAACTGATCATCATGAAACTTTACGAAGTGTTGAGGGTAGTCCCCACTGAGAAGCCTGTTTATTTTTGAAGTCAAAGGTCATCTTGAGGTCAAATTTCAAAAATAGCCATTTTTCATCCGATTGACTTGAAAGTTGAACGGAATTTGCATATTGGGTCACTGAATTGGGAAAGCAGCTATTTTTGAGGTCAAAGGTCAACTCGAGGTCAAACTTGTAAAATCATCAAATTTCATCTGAAAAATCGTCGAGTCTTTCTTCTTTTTTTTTTGTATATTGGGGCTGGCAGGATGGCCTGGCGATATGCACGCTCTCCTTCAAGCTGTCTAGCCCTGTTTGAATCCTGACCCAGCTATAAACTGTCATCCCAGTGATTCACAGGCAAGGTGGTTCATCTCATGTTCCGTCCCTCGAATGGATATTGAACAGACATCTCGTCTGCCGGTATTATTTGATGAACGTTATTAGATATCAGTGTCTTTCGTGAAGAGTAGGTGAGCATTCGCCAGCACCATGGCCAAATTCGAAATTCCTGCCATAACCAGCAGGGGTATTGCATCAACTGCACTGCTATGCCCACAGCCAATGATGCTACCCCTAAACCTTGTGCTGCACACAATACAGAAAGATAGTTGCTATATTAAATGCAAGTTGCTATATTAAGGTGCCAAAACAGATTCTTGCAACGACAGACCAATCAGCCTGCTCCCAATAATCAACAAGGTCATGGAATCAATCATTGCTTCTGACATCAAATCCTTCATCTTCTCCAATGGCTTGATCTCGGATCATCAATTTGGATTCAGACCAGGTCATTCTACTCTGGACATGCTGCTTCCACTGTCTCAACAATGGATGGAGGTCCTCAATGCCAAACAGGAAATCAGAGCTGTCTCCCTTGACATATCACGTGCCTTTGATACGGTATGGCACCCCGCTCTGCTCACCAAACTCTCCTCCGATGGTATCCATGTAAATCTCCACTCATGGCTTGCGGACTTCCTCTCTGGTCGTCGGCAATGTGTGGCCCTGAATGGATTTCTCTCATCTCCCTTTCCTGTTCAGGCTGGAGTTCCCCAAGGCAGTGTTCTGGGCCCTGTGCTTTTTCTGGTCTTCATCAATGATCTCTCTGACTGGTGTGTACCCCAGTTTAGAATAGGTACACCGTATCCATGCGTGTCATAAGAGGCGACTAAAAGGGTTGGCGTCAGGAAGGGCATCCGGCCATAAAAACATTGCCTCAAAAAGGGAACCATGACAATTACATATGGGCAGGGTACAGCGAAAAGTACCCCGTGGGGTACCTCACTACCTCTCGTCAAAACTCAAGGTGGGGAACCCGATCGAAGCAAGGGTGGAAATCGCTCCATTTATTACGACGAAACGTCTGATGCCCCACATGGAGATCGGTTTCTGAGGTTTGGGACATGGAATGTAGGGACAATGACAAGGGAGATCAGGAGAAGTGGTGGAAGTATTGGTCAGAAGAAGAGTGGACATATGTTGTGTGCAGGAGACGAGATGGAAGGGAAGTGATGTGAGAATGGTGAAGGGTAGGCAGGGACAGAAATACAAGTTTGTGTGGCAAGGATGCCCAGAAGGGGTGCAGGGTGTTGGTGTCCTGTTTTCTGAGGAGTTTGTAGACAGTGTGGTGAGTGTGATGAGAGTGAGTGAAAGGTTGATGATGGTGAAAATGATGATTGGAAAGCTCTTGGTGAACGTCATCTCGGGATATGCTCCGCAGGTCAGTCGGAGCGATGAAGAGAGGGACAAGTTCTGGTGTGCGATAGAGAAGCTGATGGAAAACGTGAAAGATGAGGAAGTTGTTGTGGTAGGAGGAGACCTAAATGGACATGTGGGAAGGAGTATAGACTGTTTTGAGGGAGTTCATGGGGGTTCGGGATATGGTGTGAGAAATGGAGAAGGTGAAAGGATTTTGGAGTTTGTGATGGAGCTGATTTGTTGATTTGTAATACTCAGTTCCAGAAAGAGGATAATAAGCTTGTTACATACACGTCAGGTAGGTCGACGACAACCGTTGACTACCTGATGGTGCGTAGGCGAGATAGGGGGCACCTCCGGGACTCAAAGGTGATCCCAGGGGAGGAGGCTGTTTCACAGCACCACTTGGTTGTCTGCGACATAAGGGTGAAAGGTGCGAGGAGAGCTCAGCGGTTGAAGTACCAACCGAGAATGAAGGTGTGGAGGTTGAAAGAGGTGACAGTGAGGGAGGCATTAAAAGAGAGGCTGAGTATGGCAGAGGATGATGTGGTTGAGCTTGAAAGTGATTGGATGTCAATGATAGTCTGTTGGGAGCCGTTGGTGAGGTATGTGGATGGACTAAAGGACCACCGAGGCACTCGGAAACATGTTGGTGGGATGATGAAGTTGGAAAGAGGATTTGCCGACAAGAGGAAGAAGTTCAAGGAGTGGCAGAAGGCAAAGGGTACGGGGGCAGAAAAGGCAGAACATGAAAGTTGTAAAGCAGCCAAGAAGGCTGCAAAGAAAGAGGTAGCAAAGGCGCAGGAGGCATGTAGGAAAATGTTGGAGAACGCTTGGATTTAGAAGAGGGTCAGAGAGCAGTATTCAGGATTGCAAAGCAGAGAGCGAAAGAGAGGTGCGATGTGATGGGATGGATTCCAACAAGCTGAGTTGCTTGAAGGATGAAGTGGGACAAATCGTTGTGGACCCAGATGGAATTAAAGGAAGATGGAAGAGATATATGGAAATGCTGTTGAATGCAGAGAATGAATGGGACGGCAACATCGAGAGTAACCCAGTTTTAGGACTGGCAGAGAAAATAACAGAGAATGAAGTTGAGGAAGCGAAAAAATGAATGAAGAGTAGAAAAGCAGGAGGGCCGACGGGAGTTGCAGGAGATATGTTGAAGGCAGCGGGAAGTTGGGGTGTGAAGAGAATGACAGAGATCTGTAATCTGGTGGTGAAAGAAGGCCGCATGCCAGTGGATTGGGAACTGAGTACCCTCGTCCCTCCATGCAAGGGGAAAGGTGACCCTCTGGACTGTGGCTCGTATTGAGCGATAAAGTTATTGGAGCATGGAATGAAGGTATTGGAAAGGGTGTTGGAGAGGAGGACAAGGAAGAAAGTGAAGATCGACAAAATGCAGTTTGGATTTATGCCAGGAAGAGGAACAACAGACACGCTTTTTATTGTAAGGCAGTTGCAGGAGAAGTACATGGAGAAGAGGAAGAAGTTGTTTCTTGGGTTTGTTGTTTTGGAGAAAGCATTCGATAGGGTTCCACTCGAAGTTGTGACATGGGCATTGAGGAAGTTAGAAGTGGAGGAATTGTTTTTCAGAGTTGTGATGGCAATGTACGAGACAGCGTGCACAGCTGTAAGGACGAAGGGCGGGAACAGTGGTGAATTTGAGGTGAAGGTGGGAGTGCATCACGGGTCGGTACTAAGTCCACTACTATTTGTAGCTGTGATGGAGGTGCTGGCTCGGAATGTAAATGAGGGTCTACCGTGGGAGGTTTTTGTATGCAGATGATCTGGTGTTGATTGCGGAAAGTATGGATGGACTGAAGGAGAAGATGAACAAGTGGAAGGAATGTATGGAGACAAAAGGTCTGTCGGTGAATATCGGGAAAACGAAGGTGATGGCAAGTGGTAAAGCATGTGGTGAGGTGGAAAGAACTGGGAAGTGGCCGTGTGCTGTGTGCAGGAAGGCTGTCGGAGTGAACTCCATTCAATGTACAATGTGCGCTGAGTGGGTTCATCAAAGATGTAGTGGTCGGAGAGGGTCATTAACCAGTGTGGCAGCGACATTCAGGTGTGAGGTGTGCATAGAGGGAGCTGCAGATGGAGGAAATGTTGAGTTGGATCTTGGAGACAGCGTGAAGCTGGAAGGTGTGAAAACATTTTGCTATCTAGGAGACATGCTGAATGGAGAAGGTGGATCAGACTTGGCAACGGTTGCTGGAGTGAAATGTCCATGGAAGAAGCTTCGGGAACTGAGTGGCGTGCTGACGAGGAGGGGAGTGTCATTGAAGCTGAAGGGAAAGGTATATGCTGCATGTGTGAGAAGTGTTATGATTTATGGGAGCGAGACATGGGTAATGAATGTCGAGCAACAACGAAGGCTGGAAAGGGTGGAAATGCGAATGGTTCGGTGGATGTGCGGAGTATCATTGAGAGAGAGGAAGACAAATGATGAATTGCAAAAGATGATGGGAATAGAGCCTGTGATGGATGCTGTGAAGAGAAACAGGTTGAAATGGTTTGGTCATGTGTTGAGGAAGGATGAAAGTGACTGGTTGAGAAGAGTGATGGAAATGAATGGAGAAGGATGTAGAGGATGGGGAAGACTGAGAAAGAATTGGCTGAAGGTGGTGGAAGAAGGAATGCAAACAAGGGGAGATGCAGAAAATAAGGCAAAATGGAAAAGATTGTCATGGGCCCCACAGTCACAATGGAAGTCCTTGGTGTCCTTGTGTTTTATACTTCCCCCCCCCCCCCCCTTCCCACGCCTCCTCCACACATCTCCCTGCTCTCAAATGTTGTGTTTGTGTGCTTCCCCTTCTCTCCCCATCTTGTTTTACACTCCCTCTTTTTATATATTTTGTTTGTCTGGTTGATTTGTTTGTAAAGTAAATGTTAGCTCTTTCACGAGCCTCGATTCAGTATACAAAAAAAAAAAAAAAAAAAAAAAGGCTAACCGCTGCTCCAGCAGGGAAAATGGCCTTAAAATGTCTGCTGTTGTTGTTGTCTCAATGATCTCTCCGACTCCCTGGAAAATCCTCTTTGCTGATGACTCCACTCTCTGCTGCTCCATACCTCATCCCTCAGATCAGCAGTCTGCAGCCTCCTCACTCTCTGCAGACCTGGACAAAATCTTCAGAATGATCGAACAAGTGGAACATGTCTTTCAGTCCTGACAAATCTCACACTCTTACTATGTCTCTCTGAAAAGACCGACTGGACAACCCTACCATCTACTTTCTCAACAATCTTCTCCAAGAAGTTCTGTTAATCAAGCTTTTGGGCGGCTCACTATCTGCCATGATCTTTCCTGGGAAAACCACATTTCCAAGCTGGCCTCCAAAGCCAGTCGCCGACTGGGCATCCTCCGTCATGTGAATTCCTTCCTTGGCACACCTGACCTCCTCACCACATACAAGGCTTTCATCCGCAGCTCAATGGAATTCTGTTCTCCCCTCTGGGCTGGTGCTCCCGCCTCACACCTAGCTCGGCTTCACGCTGTTGAAACCAAAGCTTTCAGAATCATTGGAATCTCCTGCGATGAAGCTAACTCCGAAGGCCTTTCACTCACTCACCGCAGGCAGGTTTGTGGTCTTTCTGTCTTCTACCGACTCCTCTCTGGCCTCGCTCCCCCCAGCTCTGTCTGTGCTCTGTCCCCCAAATATTCGTGCAGGTCGCACTAGATCTGCCTGCATCCCTCTTATGGTTAAACTGCCAAAATCAAGACTCTCTATTCACCTTCACACTTTCATTCCCCTTTTCTCCCGCCTCTGGAACAAACTCCCTCACTCTCTTCAATCCCATTACCCCCTCCAGGTCTTTAAAACAGCTGTTCACCACCATCTCTTATCTTCCCCCATCCAAAACTTTGATCTTTTCTACACCCATTAATTCACGCCAGATCCACTTTTTTGAAATACCGACTTCTTTCCTGGAATTCCTAGCAGTGTCCTCGTGTTTTGTACCACTCCCCCACCCCCCACCCCCTTTTCCATGCCTGCTCCCCCCAAGCCCTCTCCCTCCCACAGATCTCCCGATGTCCCTGCTCTCAAATGTTGTACTTGTGTGCTTCCCTCTCTCTCCCCATCTTGTCTCCTGCTCCCTTTATCATATGTTTTATGTGTCAGTTTGTCTCTTTGTGATCAATGTTAGTTCTTACATGAGCCTCAATCTTGTATACAAAAAAAATTAAATTAATTGAAGGGTTGTGGAAGAGCGGGAACACTGAATGGATCAGGACACAAAATAACAAAAGGAACTAGGAGGGGAGGGGGAAAACGTCAACGGCAGAGTTGAAGGACAAAATAGAGTGAGACTTGGACATGTAATGGATGTGGGGAGGAATGAGGGGTAAGGGAGGTTGCATGGGGTGGACAAGGTTTATACAGAAGCAAACTCTCAGGAAGACAAAACTGGAAATTTAGGTGGTTAATGGAGGTAAAGATAGTGGTTTTTTGATTGGGGTTGATCTGAGATGGTGGTGAATGGCTGTCTTGAAGACCTGGAAGGAAGAATGAGATTGAAAAGAGTGTGGAAGTTCATTCCACAGGTGGGGAAATAAGGAGGAACGAATGAGTGGGGGTGTGCAGTGATTCTGTGCAGTGATTTTGGGAGTTTCACTTGAAGGGGGTTGATGGTGGACCGCTTGCGCCTTGTGAACAGAGGCATTTGTCGGAGTAGTGGAGTCTTACTTTTCTATACGCTACCAAGGTTTTGTTAATGTGGGACTTAAACTTCGATCTCAGGTGAGCCTGCTGTTGAGGTGTGGCTCATGTGAGGACCAAAAACTCACTGGATTACGAGCTTTATGGAAATACCGAAATTTCCCATTGGTGGTGTTGTTTCATTGGTGGTTGATGCTTTGTTTGCTTTTAGATGTGATTTTACATTTTTAATTTTTTTTTATTTTGAGATAAAATTACTTATTGTTCTCAAGAAATGCTCTTCCCCATTTGTGCTCGTCACACACACAATCTGTTAACTGAAAATTATAATTGTGCCTTTTTATGGGATGATGTTCTGCTGTGATTTGTTCACCCATTTTAATATTTAAATCCTTTGTTTCCAGGTCCAAGTTAGGATAAAGACTTTTCTCGGGTTTAAGTCACAGTTATGACACCAATTTATTACCTCCGCCACCAAAGGTGGATGGAGGTTATGTTTTCACTCTTGTCTGTCTTGTCTGTCTGCTTGTTTGTCTGTTTGTCCGTTTGTGAACAAGATGTCTCAAAAGGTTGTGGACTGATTCGGACAAAATTTGGCAGCGATGTAGCATATGTGACAATGACGAAATGATTAGATTTTGGTGAAGATCCAGATTCGGATCTGGCTAGTATAATTTTTTAAGTGATTCTTCACCATTGGGAGATAGGGCCAAAAACGATACATAGCAGGATATCTCAAAAAGTTGTGCACGGATTTGGACAAAACTTTGGGTGTCTGACAAGGAAGAATCGATTCCATTTTGGTGAATATCAATATGGATTTGGATATGAGAATTATTAAATTTTTTAAAGTGATTCTTCACCCAAAATAGGGTCAAAAACGATACATAGCAGGATATCTCAAAAGGTTATGGATGGATTTGGATGGAACTTGTTGGACAGATTGTGTGTGTGACAAGGAAAAATCGAAGAATGTTTCTATGATTGCATAAATCAGTTATACATTATATAAATGCTGTGTTATTATTTTCTGGTCGACTCTGAGATGCAAAACGTAAACTGCACCAGGTGGAGGTATGCTCTCTACTGAGTGCCGTTCTAGTTATACTTGGATTGCCATTTATTTTGTCGTGAAATGTAATACTGTTGGCAGGCCCATCAAGTTTCCTTTCATTCCCTTCTGTCTATGACTGCACAGGACCTGGCAAAAGTAAGTACAGGAACCAACATCCTTCATTCTGCAACACAGATTTTTACCCCGCATGCGTGTGTGAAGCGAAAAGTGGCGTTATGCAATTGCATCATTTTGTCTGTCCACAAACATCAGCTTTTGATCGAGGAGCAACTTGATTTAAATTGAATGTTATATTTTGAACATGAATCGGAAAATGAACCTGTAGTTTAGCTGTATTTTGGCTCTGAATTAGTCCTGATGTGCGCAGAGGAGGGAGATAATATTTTTTACTCTGTCTGTCTCTCTGCTTGCCTGGCAATCAAACAAAATAGAAAATCATTCCAACCAGGAAACAACAGGCACGAATAACCAACGCACTATGTTAAATAAAGTGGTGTAAAAGACTGCATCAATCGTGGTAAAGTTCCCAAAATAGTTTTTTTGACAACCTTTAAAATCTTTGTTTTACTTCAACTGAATTAACATTTGAACAATAGAACACAAGTAGCTTTTTTGGCACTTTCAAAACCCTTCAGTTTAGCATAATTTGGACAGAATGTTTTGGTGTTTTACATCATCTCGACCAATCAAATTTGCTGCTAACAGACGCCGCCCATATCATTTTTTCTTTCTCAAGACTGCGGAGGGTACAGTGCTCTATTAACTCTGTAGTATATATATATTGTTACGGAACCCAACGTCGGCCTCTTTTCCCCTTATCGAGGGGGGATTAATCCCCTCGTCTATGACTGACCGACGTGGTCCCGGGGGTATGACATCACGCCCGGTCGGCGCTGGGTAGGGTATTAGGCCCAACCGTCCTATGACCTAAATACCAGCGCCTCTCGGTACGCAAGGAAATACTCCCGCTCACGGCCGCAGCGTAATAGATTGGTTGCGCCGAGCGAAGCGAACTGCGGCGTGAGCCGTTTATCGAAGGGGCTAAACCCGATTCATATGCGTTGGCCGAATCGCGCCACGTACACTCAATTTGGAAACCTCTAAAGCGACCGAATGTGAAGAAGAAGACAAAGTAGGAAGAACAGGGATTTATTACTAATTATTATTATTTGTACAAAACCAAAGAAACCAAGGGAGAAGGAAAGATAACGAAAGTAACTGGAAGAAGAAGAAGAGGAAGACACAGTGCAAATACTAGCTTATACTATACAGTCTTACTTAACCCAGGGACAAGACACACAAAACAAACTCACGTACACAAAAGGATGGAATGGCAGGGAGGAGAGGAAGGTTCAGCTGGAGGTGGATGGCTGGACTGACGAGGAGGTGGTATCACAAGGCGTGAAGGATGCGGGTCCGGTTGGTGTGTGCTCGAGGTGAGCAGCCGCCGACCCTTCTCGAGCGGCTTCGCACGGCGGCGTTGCTTCGCGGCCGCGGGTCGAACCTCCATTAAAGCTCAAAGCTGCGGTGGTCAAAGCTGCGGTGGTTCAAGCTGCGGTGGTTCAAAGTTCATCTCCCGTCTCTGCCGCATCTGACGCATCTCCCTCCGCAGTCCTTCCGCACCCCTTTTTATGAGGCGCGTCGCGATCAAGCCGCCGGCCTCTTAGGAACGCCCATCGGTCAGCTCGCCTTGGCCTCGATTGGTTGCGAGGGCTCACCGATCCCGCCCCTCGATGAGGCGCTGGCAGGGCCACGCCTTGTTCCTGGCGCTTGGCTGACTCCTCCCACCTTCTTCCCCGAGGCTTGACCACGTGCGTAATGGCGGGCGAATGCAGTTGGCAATGAAGGCTGGCAATTGAAAGGGGATCTATGTTATTTGAATTCGATGCAACGCAATGCATTAGTGGACCACAGAGCCTTATACTGACATTTACTAAGGACATAACTACTGAGGGAAACTTATGATTGGCTACGTGTGTGCGATGGCCTAACTAAGGACGTCCTTTGACCTTTACAATTGGAGGTATTTACAAGGAATATTTACAGCACACAAAAGGGTATATTTTACAACAAATTACACACAGGATTCTCAAATCCTCAACACTGCACCCTCATCCTCACGGGACGTCCAGGCCCGAAAACTTTAACTTTAGTGTGGCATGCAGGTGTAGTAACCCTCTACAATTAACCTGACCCTGAGTGCGACAATTTTAAAACACGAATAAATATGTCCCGCTAATTGCGTTGCACCCTGCCTAACAGTTTCACACCCACAGCTAACCGAATTGCGGAATTATTTTCAAACTAAACATGAACGGTGGGGGAGCATTATTTACAGTTAAATTATTTTGACTATTTACAAAACGCAACCAAGGACCTGTGATTTTTCTTTCAGGGAAACAAAAATAAATTCCTGTTGGGAGGGAGGAGACAGCATGCATTGCATCGACGCACCAGCACCAATAAATACCAAAGCACCAATCACCAAAACTGCACCAAAAGCACCATTTGGTGCAACAGTCACCAGTTCATAATAATGACACACAAAAAAACAACTGGTGGTGGTCTTCTTCTCTGCTGGGCCGATATTCTTCCTGATGTTTTCTCTACTTGCGGCCTATTTGGAAATAAAAGGGCACCAACGCGTCTACTTTTTATTTAGGGCCACAGGGGCCAACTGAGGGTGGTCCACCTGTCTGGCATAGGTGCCACCTTTACCCTGGGCCGCAAGTGAGATTACCTGGCCACCATGGCCGGTCCCCAGCAGAGGTGCCAGGCCCCAAAACGTGGGGTCCATAAGTGGTGCTCAGCCACAGACATGTGGTCCATAAGTGGTGCATCGATGCAAGCAGCTGGTTGCGGGGGTTCGGGCACACAATGGCGGACTCCCACACGCTCCCCTCGGTGCCCAGAGAGCACAGTCCTCGGGTGGGAGACAGGGGGACAGAAGACAGGTGAGTAATGGGTCAGGGCGCAAGGGTACACATCAAACAAGGTAATGCAGAACGAGGTGCACACGGAGAGCGAAGTGAGAAAGCTCGTCCCTAACGTACGCCCCCCACATGTGACCTACACTACCCCCCCTTGCCCCTCCCCGTATTTACAAAAACCTACACGTTTACAAATTCGTCACTACCGTCATGTCTTCCCCATATCTCCCATATACCAAATTCGTCACCACAATCCCTCTGACCAAAATTTGCCATCACCAATTCATCATCAATCCTCATAGGGAGGAAGAGATGGAACAAACAAGGACAATGTCACACCCACGTCATGATGCGTCCCACAATCCAAACATTTGCACAAAAAATAATCAAAACATGGCATGGTGTGGAGGTACGTCATCTCCTCAGGTGAGTGGATGTAGATGGTGCGAGGAGATTCCTATCCTATCTACCTTCTAAATGACATTAACACACTTTACACTACCCGGGGTCTTTCCCTGCCAATCCATTGGCCAATCTTACTCTATGCGGTTTTAAGAACCAAATTCCCATTGACCAAGCTGTGGTGCTTCATCAATTTGGGGTCTCACTCCCCCGATTCAACTCCCTGTGCCTTTGCACAATTTCAGGACTGGGTCGTGTGGCTCTCCCAGCAGGTCCACCCACCTGTACACCTCCACCACTGCAGTTGCCTCCGAGCTTACCTGCTCCTTACCCTAACCTATCTACCTGGGGAAGGCCCTCTGGTGCTCTCCCCACTCGGTGCCCTCTCTGGCACTGGGCTACCCGGGTCCGTCCTCCGGATCCTCGGGCCCCAGCCACAACTCTAACGGCTCCCAGAGCCCACCTGCGGCCTCACCTGGCCGACATCCTAACAGTGGCGGAGTGCCCATTTAACTACACACACTAACAGGCCACACGCCCAGCCATTTCCACGTCACTAATGCACCCATCCAAACACCATTCTTCCACCACGCACCACAGATGCCAATATCCAACCACAATTTACCTACTCCCTCTACCTAACTCTTAAACTACCCTCCCTGGGTATTCATGATGGGGTCCATCCTCCCCATCCACTGCCTTCGCACCATCCACTCCACTCCACTTTTCCACCATACTCACTCCACACCATCCATTCCAGACTCCATATATTCCATACTCCATGTATTCCACACAACCATTCTCCATACACCTGTATTTGCACACTTGTGCCATCACTCCTATACCTGGTGCTTCCTGAACCCTCCTTCCTCCAGGACCATTCGGTCAACACAACACACAATCACCATTACTCACTCATACACTGCCCCATACACCTGTTCATTTGCACACCTGTGCAATCACACCTGGTGCTTCCTGCACCCTCCTTCCTCCAGGCTTCTTCAATCATTCCATACAATGCACAACCACAATTGTTCCTCATGCACTGCTTCATACACTTTCGCGCTCAATACAACTCGCATCTCTCCCGAGCATTGCCTCGCAATTCCTCATTTGCTCGATATCAATACTCTCACACACACGGCATCATCTGATCTAACTACCCCCCTCTGAAACTCGCGCTTCCCAGTCGCCCCTTTAAACTAAGCACATCCCACGTCGTTATCATCCATTCTAACCTCTATGGCCCCGACTACCTGTCCAAGGTCGCTACTTAAATCTACAGTTACTTATGGTCATCTCTAGGTCCCTATACATTATCCAAACCCTCCCTCGGTGAGCTTACACTGCCATAAACCCCATAGCTAGTGCTCATGTGCACCGCATGTGTGCGGGATGGTGGATTTGCCATCCCACCACATCGGGCATCTTCCACTATAAATTTCGCTCATCAAATTCCAACCAATCAAAAATTTTCCAATCGCAAATTCCCTATCCCTACCAAATGTCCTTTAACTTGAGCCTCGGTGCGTCGTTACCTTCGCAAAGCTCGGCTTCGCAAAGCCGAGCAATGAATGCGGGTGGTTCGTTGCCGGCGGTTGGGTCCGTCCGGCATTCGGTGCGGGGAAGGAGGTTTACTCGGGCCGAGATTCCACGCACCATCTCGGCACGGAACCGCCGATGCCCCAATCTCGGCCGGCCGGAACGCCACGACCACAAGGGGTCGCGGTGTCGACCCTTCCTAGGTGTCCTCGAACCGGGCCGCCTGCTCCGCTTAGCTGAGCAAGGACGCGACCGTTTAGAGCGAGGCCCGGCATGGATCGCGTACGGCGGTTCCTTCAAAACCGCCGTGGTTACGATCCCCGCTGGTTCCCGCTGCGCACAAAGCCCGGCACGAACCGAGGGCTCGCTTCGGCTGCAAGTCGATCTAACCGCTGCTCCGTTTAACGTCGATGCTCCACTTGCATGCTCACACCACGCGTTCCGTTCCCTGCTCACACATCCAGCTGTCTCCATACTCTTCGTCATTGCACCTTCTCTTACACACCCCCCAGGTACACTCATAGACTTCGTCACACACCTGACCACCGCACACCTTGGCACACACGTCGTTCGTACACCTCACCAACACACCTCTTCGCGCCCACTCCTCGGTCACATCCTCTGTGACAACCACGGGTGTGCACTCACCTGCACACCCAATCACGTGCCTCACTACCAACTCAAGTGTGCATTCCCACACGCGCTCGACCATTCCAGGTGTTCATCCTTCCATTCCAGGTGTGCATCCTCTCTCACCTGCTACAACCAACTCATGCTCCGTGTCACTCTCACTACTCTCACCACCACACTCGGTCGCGCATTCACCCTTACTCTCGACAGCGCACTCTGTAAGCATGCACCCGTCCGTTGCACACCTTTCTCGTGCATCCTCTTGTGCACACTCTCCCGTTACGCCCTCCGTAACACTCACCACAGGTGTGCATTCTTCCGTTACATCCCCTGTAACACTTCCCATCACGTGCTTCCATGTGCCCCCCCCGCACACGTGCCACGACCAACTCACTCTCGACAGCACACTCACTCCTTGGCGTGCACTTTTTCCTCACACACCCCATAGTCGGACATCCTCGCACACCTCCTCCTTCCCACTCTGTACCTGTTGCACACTTTACCAGCGGCCTCTCACGAACACCCGGGTCTACACCAACACCCAAGCCGACTGAATCTCCCCTCACACCATATACATTTCCGAGTATATCGCCACTCACCTCGGCACCTCGTCTCCGCTCCTCCTCCGCCACCTGCAAACTCTTTATTTGGTTAGTAAGCACATAATCATGATTTGAGTACAAACCTTGCACCAATTCCATCACCTTCTCCTTTATCTCTCTCTTAGTTTCCCTCCGTCTCTTCTTAATTTCACTCACCCCCTCTTCCACATCCTCTAATTTTTGCTTCACCTCTTTCATTTCCCGGTGCGCCCCCTCAATTTCTTCCTCTAATGCCACCTTAGTCGTCTCTATGTGCGTCCTTACCTCCCGTTCTTTCGTCTCCATTGCCTCCGTTACCTCGTCCAACCTCTTTGTCAACCCCTCATGTACCATCTGACATTCCCTCTTTGTCGCTATAAGTTCCTTTTTTATTTCTTTCTGTGTCGCCTTTAACCCCCCGATTACCGCAGTGTTCTTCTCCACTTGCTCTACTAATTCCTTTTGTCCCACTGTCAGCTGCTCTACTCCCCTCGTTAGATCTTCTATGCCCCCTCTGTAACCTAACCGTCCTATTTCTCACCTCTTTCTCCATACGCTCCTCACCTCGCTTTACCTCCTCGCGTACCCCTGCGAAATCCTCGCCCACACCTCGTCTGATCTCCTCTCCCATTTCTCCCATCTCCTTGGTAGAGGCTGCCCTCATCTGCTCCAAATCATTCCTCTGGGCATCCAATCTAGTTTCCAACCCGATTTTCACCTCCTCTATCTGATCTCCCATCTTCTTAATTTCCCGGGCGGATTGCTCCCCTATTTCCCTCAATTTGCCTTCCATAATATTTTCTAACCCCCCTAACCCATTCTTCACCTCTTTCATCTGGTTCTCCTGGGCAGCCATTCTATTTTCCAACCCCGTTAACCCCTCCTTCATTTCCCCCATTTGATTACCCATGTCCTCCAGTTGTCCCCCTAATTTACCTTCGAGCCCTTCCAACCTGTTGTCCAACCCCTCAAATTTGGCTTCTCGTCCCCCGATTTGATTTTGCAATCCCCCAAATTTACTGTCTAAACCCTCAAAATTTATTGTCTAGCCGTTCACTGGTACCCCTTGCTTCGTCCCTCATTGCTCCCATTTGGCCTCCCAATTGCTCACTATCAGCCCTTATTCTGTTTTCCATTCGTTCCAATTGTTCTCCTATCCCTATTTGCACGGCGGTCTCCTTGATTCCTTCTGTCATTATTTTATTATCCTTCCTTCTTCCTTGGTTTCTTTGGTCCTGTAAATAGTAATAAATTATAATCGTATTTAAAACCTTTTTTTTGTCTTCTTCTTCTTCTTCTTCTTCTTCTTCACATCCGCGTCGTCTTTGTCTTTTCCAAATTGAATATCTGTGGCACGATTTGGCCCACGTTTAAGGAATCGGGTCTTAGTCATTGTTAATAGTTCGGGCCGCGGCCGCCATCCGCTCGGCAATCCATTAACATCTTATCCGCGGTCCGTAACAATATATATATAGTCGGACCTCGACATTCGCGGACCCCATGTACTTGCGGTTCATAACAAGTAACCTGCTTTGCTGTGCTCCATGTATTCACGGGGTAACAAATTTTATTTTATTTTATTTTTACATCGTGATTGGTCTCCTGCAGTATATCCACCACCACTGATATTAATTCAGCTTAGGAATACTTCCACATTCAATTGTTGTGGATCAAGACTTCCACTTCCACATTCAATTGTTCCAACTGTTGCGGATCTCGGTCGTCGGCGCTCCCCGTTTCAAGGGGGGGGGGGGGGTTAATCCCCTTGTCCTTTTAGCTGGCTGACCCAAGTCCTGGGGGTTATAACGTCCTTCCCGGCGCGGCGTTAGATAGGGTTTGTTAGGCCTAGGGGTTCACTACTACCTAAGTACCAACGCCGGCCGGAATCGAGGGAATAACTCCCGCTCGAACCACGGATGCGATGGAAAATGCCGTCCGGATAGCAATCCGCGATCCGAGCTATTAACAAAGAGACTAAACCCGATTCTGAGCAGTTTCAATCGTGCCACGTTTACCCAATGATAGAAGGGACGGATGCTATCGGATGGAGAGGAAACCAGAGGGTAGGAAGAACAAAGATGGGTTTATTAACAAATATACAGAAAGAAAAAGGAAACGAAAGAATGTACAGGAAAGGAAGAGGAAGAAGCAGCACACAGGGCAGTCTTATAACAGTCTTATTCTAATACCCCAGACAAACATACACACTCACACGGGGATTGTAGCTGGTAGATGGTCAGGTAGAGGGTCCAGGCTCCAGTCGACTCCAGTCCAGGCTCCGGTCCAGCGGCGAAACCCGGCAGGCAGCTCCGCGCGTAGTTGGATGCGAGCGGACAGTTTAGATAACGGGGGAGGCTGGTGTCCTTCGTACGTAATATTTGCACGTTCGTGCTGCACACCCCCTCCCCAAAGTCCTCTTAATCAGCGCCAGCGAGTGAGTCCTTAACAAGCGCTGCCGTATCTCTCCAACAAGCGCGCCTCCGACAAGTCCTCCAAGTTCTTTGAAAATGCGCTCTCTCCCATCCGAGTCCTTTCACAAAGGTGCGCTCCATATCAGTCCTGTTACAACGCAATCAGCGCGCTCTCCCGACAAAGTCCGTGTGCGCAGTCTCCTCGGTGTTGGCTTAGCGGTTAGGGTGCCGGCTTGGAATCCTCGGATCCTGGGTTCGAATCCCGATCGATCGCTGAATTAACCCCAAGGGGGTTGACTCAGCCTGTCATCCTTCCGAGGTCGGCAAATTGAGTAACAGCTTGCTGGGATGAATGATCACGGTGTGTACCCCGATTTAGAATAGGTACACCGTATCCCTGCGCATCGTATGAGCGTGACCAAGGGGTGGTGTCAGGAAGGGCATCCGGCCATAAAAACATGGCCTCCAACAGGGAACCATGATTGTCATGGGGCCCGCAAGGCTAACCCCCGCTCTAGTGGGGAAAATGGCCTTAAAACGACCATTCATTCATTCATTCATTTAGGAATACTTCTACAGAACCCTGCTCTCTCTTATGCACAGATTCATCCCATCTCTTCAATCATTATCTTAACCATCCTCCTGCTCTTGGTACTCTGAATTCTGTGGTGAGGCAGTTGCTTTAAAACAACTTGCATTCTCTTCCTGGAAGGCGAATCCAACTGAAGACAACCTCGGATCATTCCACAAAGCTCGCAACAAGTGTGTCTACTCTCTGGAGAGCCTTAAAACCTTAAAATGGCCTTAAAACGACCATTCATTTATTCATTCATTTAGGAATACTTCTACAGAACCCTGCTCTCTCTTATGCACAGATTCATCCCATCTCTTCAATTATTATCTTAACCATCCTCCTGCTCTTGGTACTCTGAATTCTGTGGTGAGGCAGTTGCTTTAAAACAACTTGCATTCTCTGCCTGGAAGGCGAATCCAACTGAAGACAACCTCGGATCATTCCACAAAGCTCGCAACAAGTGTGTCTACTCTCTGGAGAGCCAGAAAACAACATCTGTCCAATCTCAAGAATGAGCTTTCAAACTTGCCTTCTTCCTCTAAAACCTGGTGGTGCCTTGTCAAGACTTGCACCCTCTATCCTCTCCCTGCTTTGTCCCCCTCAGGTATCTGCTAGATGCACATAGTCTAGCAGCAACACCACTCCTAGTGAAACTGCCTAAATCCAGAACCACTGCTTAGCTCCCACTCATTTATTCCACTCTCTTCCCACCTGTGGAACCACCTTCCACACTCTTCAATCTCATTCTTCCTTTCAGGTCTTAAGGATAGCTGTTCACCACCATCTCTAGTCACCCTCGTCCACAATGATATTTTCTACACCTGGCACCTCTCCCAAAAATCTGGCTGATGTATCCATCATGTCCACCCTTTGTGTTCTCCCTTGCCCCCTCATCATTGCCTGCATCCCTTGTTTGTCCGTCTCAGTCTATTTTCTCCCACCACCCTGCTGTTGGCGTTTCCCATTTCTGCTGCTGTTCCCTTTGTTATGTTGTGTCCTGAATTGTTTTGTGTTGCCTAGACAACGTAGTAAACTCCCGCCCCTCCCCCATACCCGCACCCATTCAAACTATCCCCCAGATTCTCGGATTCGAAATTCGCGACACTTTCCATGAACGTATCTCCCTGCGAATATCAGGTTCCGACTGTATATACTGTCATGCAACTCCGATTAACACCAGAGTTGCGGATGCCGATCACGAAGGCTTTAACTCCCGAGGCGGAAGCTCAATAGCGGATTCCAAAATCAACACCTAAAACCCTTAAGTGCGCGGAATGGAGGGGAACGGCGAGAGCCCCACAGCCTTATCTATTAAAATCAAACACCCGGTAAACTGCGTTCAGTATTTTCAGAAAATAATTCAAGGATTTATTCGGGAGAAGCAAAGACAGGAAAAAGCACGCGCCGGTAATGAATATCCTAAATCGGGATCCCGCGCACCAGACCTCAAACACAATACGAGGGGGATATGAATACCAAAGAAACACGTCTTTTATGTCAAAATGTACGCGGATGCGGCTTTATCTTGTCTTTGTCGTCTTGGTGGCTGCCGTCCAACACCGCTCCTTCCGGCCCGATCGCACACCACGAGGTCCCTCGCTCCAAGTCCCACAAGGCCTCGCTCCAAGCGCCACGCGTCCTATGCAGGCTAGCGGCTCCACACGAGGTCGACTCGGACCAACGTCCTGACGCGTCTCAAACCCAACTGCTCAAAACGGACTCGGGCTCTGCACCCAAACTGCGAACTGCGCACTGCTTGGGCTCTCTGCGCTCAACTCGAACTCCTGATCCAACTCCAGCAAAGGCGTCCGATGCTCACTCAGCTCGTGCTGAACTCAGGATCTCAACTCGGGATCCAACTCTCCGGACTGCCTCTCTCAACTGAACTCAGGATCTCAACTCGACTCGGGTGCACACGAACTCTTGACTCAGACCTCACTCAACGTGCTGAACTCTCTACTGCGGAAAATGGCGTCCGGCCCTCGGTAATATCTCTGCCGATGACGTCAGCATTGGCGCACTCCTCAGCCAATCAGAGCCTCCCCCGGCTCGCCGGCTTGTCCAGGGGCACGCCCACTGCACCACTGCCACTCTCGTCCCCGACTCCGTGGTCACAGCACGTGCTATGCGAGGTGGGTAGGCCTCTCGAAGGTGTAAATGGTGGCGGCCAAGGGTGGCGGTGTTCCAGCCTGATTTCTTCCTCAGTCATGTCAGGGGGGAAAGGCGTCATTTAGTGTTGTACTAAAGGTCCTAACTAATGTTTATGTGGTCTGCAGTGCCATAATGGACAAAGGTTTGACTACTAGGTGAGACATACAAGGGCGCTACTGATTAACCCCGACACTAACTAACACACGAATCTCCTGGTAGATTCACAATTATACACCTTAACCGACAAAACGCCTAAACATGGACTTATTACAGGAAGTGTTCCTTATCGCGACATCTCGAAGCATGTTACCTACTCAGATCTACTCTGCTCTACATTTTGCTCTACCAAATTCGTAACAATACCTTCATTTTATGTACCTGGAGTCATGGTACTCCTTGGATTTCCTGATGGGTCATTGTGGGTAGTATCAATGTCTTTGGGTTTCATTAGGGGATCGTTATGGGCACCACTGTTGTCCTGGCAATGTAAAGTTATCACTTTGTTCCAATTCGCACTGAAGGTCCATTTCATCACTGCACATACAATTTAAACCCCTCCTCCCTTGTAACTTGGAATAATACCTTCTGCAAATGGTATGGCGGCATACTTGTGTTTGAGGGTTAGTGTCGATGGACAACATGTTTTATCAGAGCATTTTTAACAAGAGATTATATGAAGTGTAACTGATATTTTGAGTGCTCTCCCTTTGTCATAGCAAAACTCTTCTCTTCTCTCTTCTCTCTTTTCTCTCTTTTCTTCCGTTCTCTCTCTTCTCTTCAGCATTATTTTTTTTTCCCACCTGTTAATGAAATCCGTCTGCGAATTGTCGCCTTAATAAATGGGATATTGTGCCAGTAAGGTGGTAATTCTCCCAGTCGTGTTTGAGACATTGTGCTCAAGTAGATCGGTAATGACCGAGTTGTTTTTAAACAACAAAACAAAATTGCAATCGATTGAAAATTCATCCAGTTTTTAATTTTCCTTACCTGATAATGCACATGCAAGGCAATTAGTTGAAATGAAACGGCTAGTGATATTCCCATCTAATGTTGATAAAACTCATTTAAGATGGTCTTCCTTGTAACTCTGCTTTGCCACGGTTTATCTCTATGTAACCACAAAGTGTATTTGTGCTGCTTTGAATGTTATTAGTAAACTCTCAACCTTGCTGTAAAGTAGAATAATGCCCTGCATTCCCTCTACACAGACACAAAATACAGAGTGACATGAATGAGAGACATTCATACCAGAAGCTCTTTGACCGAGATTTTGTGGGCCAGTGATGCAACCTCCATTCTATTGCATCCACAGCTTCATTACCTCTGGAGATGACCTGACCACACAACTCCCAGACAAATAGATTCTCATTATCCTCCATTCCTTTCCTCAACTTGTTTGGACACTTGATAGCTAGTGATGGAAAAGTCCCGCATGGAGGCTGTCACTCTTGCTCATCATTGACCATGACTGCGCAGCTTCTTGCTGGCATGCCAAGGGGTGGGCAGAACACGTGTCAATGGGGTGATTTTGGTTAAGCTTTCTCACATAAAATTGATTGGTTCATAACAAGTGGGAGTTTAGGGTTCATAACGCTTCACTTAGGGTTGAAAAACGTCAATCTATACCAAAACGACTGAACTGTGACATCTGTGTATGTGTAATCTCATGAAATGTACTTAGACCATACAAAAACTGTCATTAAGATGTACATTTTACTTACAAACATGGCAGAGAATTGTAGGAAAAACTGTCCTTGTTTAGCACCATTGGGCTACGTAAAGAAATTGATGAAGGAAAATAATTTTGCAAGGAAGCATACACGACAGTACCCTTTGGCCCATTGGGCCGGTGTTACGTTGCACATAAAACTTAAAGCAACTTTACTATTTTGATATTTAGTGGTCTACTTGGGATTTGATGGTCTTCATTTTGCAGTCACCAGGAACCCACTACTTTATAAATTATTTCCAGTGAAGGAGTAATCTTCATGCCTCTTCAACCTGTGCTGCCAGTTCATGCTGGTTGACTTTTAATGTTCCAATGGCAGCTCAGATGGCTGCTGAAGTGTTACCCCAAAATCCCACCAACAAATCTAATATTATGGGCTGTTACTAATTGAGCTACTCTGTGATTATGTGAAACATTATCACGTGTTTGAAACAGATGGCATGTCTTTCAATATGATTATGGAATATATTTACCATGCTGTTTATGATCACAATTAAGTAATTTAATCAATACAAAAATCTTGTATTTAAATTAGATGCCACAGTTGTATTTGGTTTGCCAAACTAGAATGAGTGATTGATTAACTTCTCTAATGGACCATCTACAAATTTCAAGTGCAAAGAATGGTGGAACCTTTGAACTCCACCACACACTCCCACACCTTCTCCATATAAATTGTCCTTTATATATTCCCCTCTATTTCTCTCTCCTCCTGATTTCCCCTTCCATCTCTCTTCCTAACCTCCTTTCTTATTTTATTATTTTTCTCCCTCTCAAACTTCTCAACCTTTAATTTCCTATTCTTTTCATCTTCTCCCCCTTCCCCACACCACCCAGACTCTCTCTGTGCCCTTCTCCCTGCTTGTTATCCAAATACAATTTAACACTCCATGGTGGGAATCGGCAATAATAATTAATATTAATAAGGTCATAGAGTCGTCGCTTGAACGAAGCCGTCGCCGAGGTTCATAAAGAGTGAGCAAATCGGAGAGATAGTGAGGTCCTGTTCCACACAATGATTTATAACATAGTGTGCAAATTTTGTATTGCACACGAGCAGAGACAGGCAGGCAGTGTAAAGATTCAAGGAGCGGAGTAACATGGTCAGACTTCTTCGCCTTACAGACAAGGCGAGTGGCAGAGTTTTGAACCTTTTGTAACTTATCCAAGAGAAACTGAGGGCAGCCAGCATACAAAGAATTACAATAGTCTAGCCTTGAGAGGACAAGGGCACAGACCAGAGTTAGAGCAGCTTGAGGAGTAAGAAAGTGGCGAATGGATGCGATCTTTCACAGCTGAAAGTATGCTGATTTGCAAGTTTGAAGTACTTGCTTGGAAAATGTCATGTTACAGTCGAAAACCACACCAAGGTTCTTGGCTGAAGAAACAAAGTTTACATCGGTTTCACCAACATGAATAGTGGTAGGAAGTAAACATTGTAGAGGACATCTGTGCGATCTTACAATCATAGACTCTGTTTTAGCATCGTTCAGCTGAAGTTTGTTTTGGGTCATCCACGCCTTCACGTCGGCAATACAGCCTTCTAACACTTCAACAGTGGGCACGATTTGTTGAATCGTGCTTCCTTTGTACAGCTGATTGTCGTCCGCAAAGGCGTGGTGATCAACTGAATGTCTGGCAACAAGATCAAATAGAGGCTGAGTGTACAAAAGAAAGAGGATAGGTCCCAGGACTGAGCCCTGGGGAACGCCAAAGGAAAGCGGAGAAGGGGCTGATTTCTGGCCATTGACAACAACTGTTTGCACTCTGTCAGTAAGATAGGACATCAGCCAAGAAAGGGGAGTACCAGTTATACCAAATGTGATTTCAAGACCTTGCTTGTCTGGTTGATTTGTTTGTGAAGTAAATGTCAGCTCTTTCACGAGCCTCGATTCAGTATACAAAAAAAAAAAAAGACGACGAATTAAGACACTATGGTCAATCGTGTTAAAGGCGGCAGACAAGTCCAAAAGAGCAAGAACGGAAACCTTACCACAGTCAAGAGAGGTCAGAAGAGCATTGGTTATTCTTAGGAGAGCTGTCTCGGTGCTATGGCCTGTTCTATATGCTGACTGGCAAGAATTGAAAAGATTATTTGAAACTAGATGGTCATTCATCTGTGATAGCACAATTCTTTCTGTGATCTTTGACAGGAAAGACAGGTTGGAGATAGGACGGTAATTTTTCATGTCGTTAAGGTCAAGGGTGGGCTTTTTAAGAAGTGGTTTAACAAGAGCTTGCTTAAAGAGAAGCGGAAATGAACCCGTAGTCAGAGAATCATTGATAACTGCAGTAATAAATGGGAGGAGGGTGTCCAAAGGCTCAATAAACAAATCGGTGGGAAGGGGGTCGAGATCACATGTTTTTGTGTTTGACTTGAGGATTGTACATTTGACAATTTCCTCAGTAACATGAGTAAACGAACTAAGAGGTCGTCAGTGAAAGCAGTGTTCAGCATCATCGAAGGAAAGGAGTGACTGCTTGTCAAGATTGTTTCTTATTGACTGAATTTTATTGTGAAAGAAATGCAGGAAGCGTTGGGGTAGTTCGTTTTGAGGAAATACAGTGGGAAGAACGGATTTATTTTTGGTGGCAAACAGGCGGTTGGTAATGCTGAACAGTTGCTTGCAGGAGGAGCTCCTAGTAATCCGATCAGGATGAACCGATGAACCGATGTATGGTGTCTGGCTAAGCCTAGTAGTCTTCGCACTGTGCCAGCAATAATATAACACTCCCTCAAAAACCTTCATTGTACAGTGACCTGCAAAAGTATTCACCCTGTCCCTCCTTCCCCTTCAAAGTTTTCACATTTTGATGCTACCTGGGCTTATTTCATGATGCTTTCAAATCAAACTCAACACATACAGCCCTCATAAACTACTCCAAAGTGATGAAGCGAAAAAAAAAAAGAATAAAATGTGAATAAGTTAGATTAACAGTGAAAATCAGATTATTCTCAGTTGCATAAGTATTCAAACCCTTTGCCTAATTAACCCTAAATCACTTCAGGAGCAAATTATTTGTTTAAAAATTTACAAAACAAGTGTAATAGGTTTCACCTGCATGTAATCAGTGGTGTAACTTAAAAATTAAGCTCCCCCACTTATGTAAGGAGTTTTAAGGTGCAAACTCACTTAGTCAACCAACAAAGTAAACATGAAAACTAAGGAGCTTTCCAAAGAAGTCAGACATTAAGTGGTGGAGAATCATCGTTCAGGAGAGCGTTATAAAAAGATTTCAAAGTCACTCATTATCCCTTTGAGGTCGGTTAAATCCATCATTAAGAAGGGGAAGACGAAGATACCACCAGAGGATACCACTAGACTCTACCTAGATCAGGTCGTCCATCCAAACTCAGCAGCAAGGCAAGCAGGAAACTGGTTTGGGATGTCACTGTAAATCCAACAATGACTTTGAAAGATCTGCAAGGTACAAGGCTCTATGTTTGAGATGGGGGTCAGTGTTCATCAATTAACAATATCCTGTCCCCTTCACAAAGCTGGCCTCTGTGGACAGGTGGCAAGAAAAAAGCCATTACTGAAAAAGATGCATCTAAAAGCTCATATGGAGTTTGCGAAAAAGCATATTTATGATACTGCAGGCATGTGGAGAAAAGGTTTGTGGTCAGACAAGACAAAATTTTTACTTTTTGGTTTAAATTTACATATGGCACAAACTTAACACTACACATTACCCAGTCAATACCATCCCTACTGTCAAACATGGTGGTGGCAGCACCATGTTATGGAGCTGCTTTTCATCAGCAGGCACTGGCAAGCTTGTCAGGATAGAAGGGACAATGGATGGTGCAAAGTACAGGAAAATCCTTGATGAAAACCTGCTTGAGTCAGCCTTGAATCTGAAACTCAGTAGGAGATTCATATTTCAGTAGGACAATGATCCGAAGCACAGAGCTAAAGCCACAATGGAGTGGCTGAATAAGAGGGAAAAAAAAAAGTCATTCAGTGGCCCAGTCAAAGTCCTGACTTGAAATCAAAAATTTTTTTTTATGGCAAGACTACAAGGTTGCAGTCCATCTACGATCCCCACCAAACTTGGCAGAACTAGAGAACTTTGCAAGGAAGGGGCAAATATTTCAAAATCTCACTGAAAAGTTGGTGGAGACCTACCCCAAAAGACTCATAGCAGTCATTGCTGCAAAAGGAGCTTCCAACCAAGTACTGACTGAAGGGGCTGAATGCTTTTGTAACCAGTGACTTTTGATTTGTACTTGCTTTTGTGGGTATTCCTGACATGTAACCTCCTTCAATTATAAGTGTTTAGTTTGATCTCTTCAGTTATAAAAAAACAAAAGTTCATTTGAGAAAAAAAAATTCTACATAATTTGGAATTTATCTAAATGTGGCATTATTGGTAGGGGGTCAATATTTTTGCAGGCCATTAAGTCAAAGAAAATGTGCCTAAGTTGGTAAATGACAAAGAAGTAGACAGGTAATTTCACTGGTAGCCACCCACCACTCCAGCAACTTTTTTGCTGTCTTTACAAAGAGAGCTGATAGTGCCACATTTAACATCTCCTGTTGTATCTGTGTGACTAATGAATGCTCTATCCATTTGAGGTTGGCTTATTTTGTGTCTGTATACAGATTAGAGTGTTGAACCCAGAAGAAAAGCAAAAGATCCTATGTGCAGTGGAAGCTGTGCACAGAAGAGGGTGGGATCCCAACTGCTTTCCCTGCAAGTGCAACAGGTCTGTCAATCTTTCAAAACTCAAGAATGAAAAATGCAGGAACTTTGGTCCTGAAGACTTCTTGAAAGCCAATGTGAATCTTACCCATCCTCTCCCTGCACCACCCTTTCCTCAAAATATATTTAACTTTCCCAAAATCATATCCTGACTGCTTACTACTTCATCAGAAACAACCCATTCATACTTCATCAAAATCTCTTCCTTTTATTTTTAACCCTTGGATGCAGTGATTGGGCCTCGGAGGCCCACAAGGTTTTTTTTTTTTGTTGCAAAAACTGTTGTACAATTTTTTTTTTGGAATGAGCCTCATTTTCACCCACTTTCATGTTGTTACACAAAATTCAGTGACAAAAAAAATAAATTCATTCAGGGTCGTCGGAAAATCTGCATTCATCACTTATAACCAGAAAATCCAACACAAATGCAGGCCTGGGGCCTTCGAGGCCCCGCATAAATGTTGTTGTACTACTATGTTATATCATTATTTTCTTGATATGAGCCTCATTATATGCTCCTATAACTTGGTTACAAATAATTCAGTGACAAAAATATGAAAATTTCATTTGGGTTAGTGGGAAAATCTTCATTCTTCACTCGGGCCAGGGGCTTAGAGACCAGGCATAAATGTTGTTGTACTACTATGTTGTATCATTATTTTCTTGATATGAGCCTCATTATATGCTCCGATAACTTGGTTTCAAATAATTCAGTGACAAAAATATGAAAATTTAAATTCGGGTTCGTGGGAAAAGCTTCATTCTTCATTCATAACACTCATGCAGGCCTGGGGTGTTAGAGGTGCCTCATAATTTTTCTTGTGTTATATCCATGTTATATAATTTTTTTGCTTTGCATGAGCCTTCTTGTATGCTCCTATAACTTGGATATAAATAATTCGATGGAATAAATATATAAATATTCCATTCAGATTCAAGGTAAAACCTTCATTCATAACACATTACACATTACACATTACACATTACCCATTACACATTACCCATAACCCATTACACATTACAAATTACACATTACACTTATTACACATTACACATAATCATCATAAGTAAATAAAATGCTCGGGCCTCCCAGGACTGCATTGGTGTAGGATTTTTGACAATGTTGTGGACATATACATTCTAAATAAAAGGATCAGTGAATCATATATTTTTTTTTAGCAAATACTCCTCCATGAGCCTCAACTTTTTTGAGAAAAAAATAAGTTAAAAAGCCCCCCAAGTTGTTTTTTTTTTTGCAAAAATAATCATTCATTACTTGTATGGAATTCTTCCAAATAATAGGATCAATGATTCACATTTTCTGAGCAAATACACATCCATGAGCATCGACTTGGATTGAAAAAGGATATGAAAGAAAAAAAATCTATTAAAAAAAAAAAATACACGAATACATCCGTTGGGCCTCCGAGGCCCAATGGCTGCATTTATGTAGGATTTTTGATGCCTGCATCTAAGGGTTAACAAAGCTTGTTTCCAAAAACCTCTTTACTCCGAAACACTTTGTTTACCAGCATTCTTTTTCACCAACAGCCGAATATTCTTCCATGCCTTTACCCAAAACATTCTTACCACCCCACCCATTAGTCGGTCATAGGTTATCCAGTTGGGGAATCCTGGTATCTTGTTAAGTCCATCTCAGGAGTATGCTCCGCTTTCATCCATTCCTTACTTCAAATTGCACCACAGCCGACTCCGCTCGAATATCAGAAGTGAGAAGGACGAGGCAAAGTTCTGTGTTAGCTTTCAAATATTGCCTTGAACCCCTCTGTCTGTCCTCACCTTTCCCAGTCATACCCAGCTGCTCCTGGACTGTATTTTGCATCTGAGAAGGTGGAGAAGTTTCTGACAACCCTCAACTCTGACTATGCCGCTGGACCGGATGGCTTCATATCACATGTCTTATAAACCGGCTCTGCTGTTCTTACACATCCCTTTTCTCCTCATTCCATGATGTCATTTTCCCTGGGTCAACTTCCATCTGCCTGGAAGTGACAGCAATACATAAAAAGGTGAAAAAAACAGATTCCCTTAACTGCAGACCAATTACCTTACTTCTAATCACCAACAAGGTTATGTTGTAATCCATCATCGCAGTTGACATCAAAATCATTCATTTTCTCCAATCATCATCTCAGATCATCGATTTGGATTGAGACGTTTCCTTGGACATGCTGCCTCTACTCTCCTAACAATGGATGGAGGCCCTCAATGTCAGATATGAGATCATAGCCATCTCTCTGGATATATCTCAAACTTTCGATAGTCTGGCATCCCTTACTCTCCAAACTCTCTGCCATCCCTTACCCTCCAAACTCTCTGCCCTTACTCTCTAAATCTATGGAATTCAAGACCAAGTCCACTCTTTGGTCACTCATTGACTTCACCTACGAGCCAATGTGTGGCTCTCAACAGAATCCTTTCTTCTCTCCCCGTCAAGGCTGGAATGTCGAAAGGTAGTGCTCTCGGCCCCATACTATTCATAATATTCATCAATGATCTCTCTGACTCTGGGAAATCCTCTATCTCTTTGCTGATTCCACTCTGCTGTGACATCCCTCATCCTTCAGACAGACAGCAGCCTCTACCCTCTCTTCAGACGTTGGCAAAATTACAAACTGGTCAAAGACTTGGAATGTCTCCTGAGAAATTTCTCCCTCGCTATCCGAAAGGATTGTACAATAAACCCTCCTATCTACTTTCTCAACAACCCCCTCAGGTTCAGTCACTCAAACTCTTCGGTCTCACTCTCAGCCATGATCTCTCTTGGGCAAAACACATTTCAAAATTGGCCTTCAAAGCCAGTTGCCGACTGGGCATCCTCTGTCGTGCAGGCTTTCCTTGACGCACCTGCACTCGTATCCAAGTACAAGGCTTTCATGCGCAGCTTGATGGCGTATTGCTCACCCCTCTGGGCTGGCTCCACTGCCTCACCACTTGTTCAACTTGACGCTGTGGAAACCAAGGCCTTCAAGATTAGGAGAATTTCCTTCGATGAAGCCGAGTCTATGGGCCTATCACCTTGCATTGCCGATAGGCCCTCTCCGTGCTTTGTCCCACCCCTCAGGTATCTCCATGGTGCAAGTGCTCCGACAACAACTCCCTTCTCGTAAAACTCCCAAAATCCAGAATTACTGCTCATCTAAAACTTATATATATATATATATATATATATATATATATATATATATATATATATATATATATATATATATATATATATATATATATATGTATATATATATATATATATATATATATATATATATATATATATATATACACACACACACACACACACACACACACACACACACACACACACACACACACACACACACACACACATATATATACACACATATACACACACACACACACATATACACACATATACACATACATATATATATACATATACATACATACACGAGGGCCAGTCAATAAGTAACCTTAAAGTTGGAATATAAATTCGAGAATGTAATGTGTGTAGTTGTAGATGACATGTGTTATATCTATGGATAAGAGTCATCTTTTGCCTGTTTTAGATCTGGCAACATTGAGTGTATGACATCAGTAGAGCAGTTATAAAATGGCGGCTCCCTTAGAAGTATGCACCATTGAGGAGCAACGTTCTGTTATCCGTTTCTTGGGAAGTGAGAGTGTGAATCCCAGTGAAATCCATCGCAGAATGAAGATGCAATATAGTGACGCATGTTTATCGCTGCAGCAGGTGTACGACTGGGACAGGAAGTTTAAAAGTGGAGTGTCCAGTGTGGCAGACGCTGCTCGCTGGGGCCGGCCTCACACAGCCGACACACCAGAAATGGTTGCAGGAGTTGAGCGCGTGCTAAGGGAAAACCTTTGCATTACGCATTACGCTGGATGAAGTGGTCTCCGAATTGAACATTAGCCATGGTTCAGCACACCATATCGTTCACAATGTGCTGGGGTTCCGCAGTGTCTGCAAGGTGGGTGCCTAGACAACTCGCACCCGAACTGAAAGAACGGCGAGTGTACGCATGTGAAGAATTTCTGCGACGTTACGAAACAAAAGGCGACACTTTCTTACAGCGCGTAGTGACTGGGGATGAAAGCTGGGTCCACTACCTTCAGCCAGAAACGAAGAGGGCAAGCAAAGAGTGGTGCCATTCAACTTCACCAAAGCCCAAAAAAATTCCGCACACAGCCGTCCGCTGGAAAAGTGATGCTGACGCTCTTCTGGGATAGCCGAAGCCCACTTGGAGAGCATTTCATGCCCAGAGGGACCACAGTCACCAGTGCATCATACTGCGACCTCCTTAAAAATAATCTGAAACCAGCAATCAGATCAAAATGTCGTGGACTACTCGCTACCGGTGTTTTGCTGCAACATGACAATGCTCGGCCCCATACCGCGCTACAGCTGCAACCGAGGACCTGCATTTTGGGTGTCTTCCTCATCCAACCTACTCGCCAGACCTCGCCCCTTTGGATTACCACATCGTTAGGCCACTTAAAGAGGCGCTTGGTGGAAGCACTTTCCGATCCGACGAAGAGGTCCAAGAGGCGTTGCATGAATACCTACACAAGCAGCCAAAATATATATTTTTTGTGGAAGAATCCAGGCCTTAGTAAAGCGCTGGAAAAAAATGCATTGAACGAAATGGCGATTAGGCCAAAAAATAGATATTTCCGGTCTCTGGTCAGCGCACGCATCGATTTTGACCCTGCGCGTCAACAAATTTTTTTTCTTCAAATTTATATATTTGCGTCTATATTTAAATATAGAGCACATTAAACATAAACAATGCCGCGCTGCCTCAAGTATTCGCGTATACTTGAGGCGGTGCCGAGACGAGATAATTGCATTTAAGTGAGCCGTGACGTCACGTTCTCGCCGAAGACGCGATTTCGAGCGTGAGGACTGAGGAGCCATATAATGTATGCATGTTGCCGGGCCGGCACGCTATCTCGGAAAATATGGGTCTGTGAGGGTTTGTGAGAGATGAGACCAAATTCGAGCTTTTTGGTAAAGCACATCATCTCTACGATTACAGAAAACAAAACTAAGCCTTCAAAGAAAAGAACACCTTCCCTACAGTCAAACATGGAGTAGGTTCAGTGATGTTATGGGGTTTGCTATGCTGCCTCTGGCTCAGGGTGCCTTGAATGTGTGCATGGCATCATTAAATCAGGAGATTACCAAGGCATTTTGGAGCGCAATGTTCAACCCAGTGTCAGAAAGCTGAGTCTCTGTCGAAGGTCATGGGTCTTGCAGCAGGACAATGAGCCCAAACACTCTTCAAAAAGAGTGTTTGGTATCGATGTTCATGCACGGTTCTCCCCTACAAAACTACTGCTACGGTTTTGAGATTGGCACATTGAAGTCATTAAAGGTTAAAGGGTATGTCCCCCATAGTTAGTCACACGAGCAACATATAGGCCCATTTGTAGTATAGTTATGTCTTAGTATGTGTAAGAATAGGCCATTTCCCCTCTTAGTGCCTGCGTTGTGTAAAGACAGGAGAGTAGGCCCCATTCATTTTGCGTCTACCCTCCAATTCTACCTCTATGGGCGTAATCCATCCCGCGCCACATTCGGCTGACCACTAGTCGAGTAACACGAGGTAGGCCTGAAAAGGAGGGGCGCGGGGTCGGGGTGAGCGGCGTGGGGGAGACGGTAAGAGCCACCGGCCAATCAGGGCTCTAGCGGCATGGCGTGAGAGGGCGTGGTAAAGCGCGTCTGGTGAGTTTGAGAAGGCTCGCGGGGCGTGCCTATATAACGCGCTGCGCAAAGCCCTCAAAAGAACTTAAATGGCGGTGGCGAAAGGATTAGGAGTCGCAAGTGGGAGCGTTGAAAAGGCCTTATTGCGGATACGCGCATTGTTTGAGGACTTGCGCAGAGAGAGAGAAGAAGAGGCGTTGAACTGTACAAAGTACGCGGGCACAGCCAGACGCGCCGTTAACGCATATTGCACTTTTCACCCACGCGAGTAAGCGCGGCCATAGCTGCAAGTGAATAACCGCCAGCCGCGTCAAAGTCCACTCCCTACCAATTCGCCCCGTGATAACCCGCTCCGTTCAGACACGCGGAGAGCTCCTGCCTTCACCTACTTCCATCTCCAAGGGACGTGCCGGGGACCGGAGAGAGAGCTGCACGGAAGCCATCCCTGGACGTGCTGGTGAACATCATCCTGCCATCTGCAATGCCCGTTTAAGTGTGTGTGTGAGATGGGCCCGTGTCCTTGGGATTAAGAATAAGACTGTATAAGCTGCGCTGTGTCTCTTCATCCTGTACTGTACATACGTGTAATAGTAATTAAACCATTTGTTCTTCCTGTCTTTCCTGAGTCGATCGTACCTGTGATTTCTCCATTGACTAACCGTGGTACGAATCCGACCGCTTGAATCGGGGTCTAGTAAGTGATAACGGCACGGATCGCGTGTACGCAACCGCTCGGCGTATCAACACACGTGGTTCGTGCGAGGCTTATCTCCTCGCTTCAGGGCAGCGCGAGTATTTAGGTAATAGCGAATTTGGTCCTGATACCCTATTTCGCGCTCTCCGGAAGGGACGTCATAGGTCTCGGGTCGCGCCTGGGTAGTCAAAGACAAGGGGACTAATCCCCCCTTGGTAAGGGGAGAAGGCCGGCGGTGGATCCGCAACACTACGTTTCGTTTGTCCATATCCAACCAGCCGTTGCAAAGATACGAGTAGTTTTATGTGCCGTGCCGTCATGAATCCAATCGGCTGGATATTATCATTTATTGAAACGAAGACGGTCTTTGTTGGGTTTTTGTGAAGCAACCAGAAGGCCGAGAGAGCTGCGGGCGGTCTCTTTCGTTGGGCCTGGATCCTATCTCGTTTGCCATGAAGGTGTAAGTGTCTGTGATAATCTGGTGGACTGGGAGAAGAGATTGTGGGAGACCATCGGCATGGATTCAAGCGCTTCCGCGTTAGCCCAGCTGCGAATGCACCGATTTGAACCGCACCATACAGCCCAACTGCGCATGCGCGGCTTTGATACACATGCAGCGTGTCATCCTGTACACGAAGATTGGTCCAGGGTGTAGTCATTTGCGCATGCGCGGTTTTTTTCAGCATTCAAATGCTTCGGCAATCTCCTGTTAGACCACTTGCGCATGCGCAGTGTTGACGCGATCGACGCATTGGAATGTTTGACGGGACGGCGAGGCGATCTCGAGAACGAAATGGCAGTCTATAATATGCTTGAATAACTTCATGATTTTCAGAATAAATACATTTTAAAATAACTTATTAAGCTTGTGTTCATTATTTACAAAAAGGCTGACCTGTCCCATTGGCTGTCTTTAATTTCTCTCTGGACGGCGCCATGGCAGATGAGGAGGACCGCAAGGCATGAGGACACAAAAAACAACACCTTTATCTGTGCAGTCCATGCTTTTCAAAAAGAAAAAAAGAAATGAAAAAAACCCCGCATCACCGCATCAATTCTGGAACTGTGGTCTGACCAGAGACCAGCAATATATTTTTTTCGGCCTTATGTTGAAAAATAACAGTTGTTACACACGTACATGGAATAAGCAAGTTGTGAAAAAAATATTACTTATTGGTTACTTGTTGTGCAAAATGTACACGCAAAAATATTACCAATTGGAAAAAGGTTACTTATTGACTGCCCCTCGTGTATATATATATATTGTTTCGTCTGTGGCCGATGAGAATCAGCCTTGGACTGATAGCCGAACAGTTAACTCCGAGGCAGCAGTTCGAAACTTGGCGGTATCTTTTTTGAGGGACGGGAAGGAATTGAGGACTTTCCTGTACGAGCACACGGGGTTGAATCCGAAATCCAGAGAACAAATAAACACATATGACAAATAAAATGCCAGAGAATGATGAATTTAATGAAATCGAGCAATGAGTGAGGTAAGAATAAATGTTGAAGTAAAGACTCAATCCTAATTTGAGACGTCTCCATCAGACACAAAAACACACAAGGGGAATGATAAAAGAAAAGAAAATGATGTTCTTTTTTATATTGGCCGGCACTCAGGTTGCGTCTCAAAATGTGTCTGGGAGCTTGATGGTCCGGGCAATCCGTGCAGCCGCCCGCGTGGGAAACGCTCCAACAAATGGCGCCGAAAATGCCCAGGCGTGAGCAAGCAGCCAGCCGGCCCCTCCTCGCCTCCACCACCAAACGAGATGCGGCTCTCTCTTCCCCCGAAAAGTACCGCAGTCAAATGACTCCCCCTCCTTCGACTATTCAAATGTTCCAAAGCTCCAAAAGCTCCCCTCCAAAAGCGCACAAACTCCATCTGCAGCCAAGAACCAGAGACAACAACATCTGCCCACCACAGAGACACACACACACACACACACACACACACACACACACACACACACACACACAGAGAGAGAGAGAGAGAGAGAGAGAGAGAGTGTGTGTGTGTATATATATATACACACACACACACACACACACACAGTCGTGGCCAAAAATATTGGCACCCTTGAACTTTTTTCAAATAATGCACCATTTCTTTCAGAAAATTGTTGAAATCAAAACATATTTTGGTATCCACATATGTATTTCTTTGGTTTGCAGTGGAACAAAACAAAAAAAGCTGAAAAAAATTACTAAATCTTAGCTTATTCCACACATGAATCCTAAAATGGCCTGTACAATATTATTGGCACCTTTTCGAAGTTGTTAGAAATATTTAGATTTCAAGCTGGTGATTCTCTTTACTTTGGAATTGAACTCACCTGTGGTGAGTTGCAGGTGTCCGCAATATAAAAATCACTCATTCAACCAGTTTGAATGGAGAAAAGGAGTCATTCTGCTGTTTTGTGTCACTGTGTTGACCCCAATGAGCATGGAGAAAACCCACTGCTAAGGAAGCCCAACTGGAGTTTGCCAAAACACACCTGAACAAGCCAAAATCCTCTGGGAGAATGTCCTGTGGACAGATGAGACCAAATTAGAGCCTGTTTGGTAAAGCACATCATCTCCATGTTTACAGAAAACAAATTTAAGCCTTCAAAGAAAAGAACACCTTCCCTACAGTCAAACATGGAGTAGGTTCAGTGATGTTTTGGGGTTGCTATGCTGCCTCTGGTGGTGCTCCTGAATGTGTGCATGGCATCATGAAATCAGGAGATTACCAAGGCATTTTGGAGCGCAATGTTCAACCCAGTGTCAGAAAGCTGAGTCTCTGTCGAAGGTCATGGGTCTTTCAGCAGGACAATGACCCCAAACACTTCAAAAAGCACCCAGGGATGGTTCAAGACATAAACGCTGGACTGTTCTGAAGTGGCCAGCAATGAGTCCAGATCTAAATCCCATTGAACACCTGTGGGGAGATCTGAAAACAGCAGTTGGGAGAAGGCACCCTTCAAATCTGGGCCCGCTGATGACGTCATGACCCAACGTTAAACGAACTGGATGACCGACATTTTCTCTCTTGCTCTTGCTTTTCTCTTGCCCTCTTGCTTTCTGATCCTGGACTTTTGCTCTCTGACCCTCCGATTTGCCCTGTTCTTGCTCTCCTCTGGTTCCCTTGTTCTCCTTTGCGCGTTTGTGCTTGGACGACGGGCTCCAGGAAGCGATCGGAGACGCCATCGGGAGATGTGCAGGGAGAACGATGCGTGGACGAACGCTCGGGACTGCGCGAGTGAGGCCTGTTTCCCGCCAACGCGCGCGCTTCATGCGTGCCGGGCTTCCGGAGCCTGGGATTCTTGGCGAGACCATCCCCCCCCCCCCCCCCCCCCGAGCTAATCAGAGCTAAGTGCACAATAAACCATACGTTATTGTACACCGCTCCTTTCCTATGCCACCTCCAGGCGCTGCATAACGTCATTGCCAGGCACCGAAGGGGGCTCGGCAATGACGCACGCTGTAAGGGAGTACTCAGTTTTCACTCCGGTTGTTTGTTTTGTTGTTGTACACCGCTCCTTTGCTATGCCATCTCCAGGCACTGCAAAACGTCATTGCCGGGCACCGAAGGGGGCTCGGCAGTGACGCACGCTGAAAGGGGGTACTCAGTTTTCACTCTGGTTGTTTGTTGTACATCGCTCCTTTCCTAAGCCATCTCCAGGCATTGCAAAACGTCATTGCCGGGCACGGAAGGGGGCTCGGCAGTGACGCACGCTGAAAGGGAGTGCTCAGTTTTCACTCTGGTTGTTTGTTGTACACCGCTCCTTTCCTATGCCATCTCCAGGCACTGCAAAACGTCATTGCCGGGCACCGAAAGGGGCTCGGCAGTGATGCACGCTGAAAGGGAGTACTCAGTTTTCACTCTGGTTGTTTGTTTGTTTGTTTTCATGGTTGTTTTCTTGTTTGTTTGTTTGTCCGGGTGATATCTCAGCCATCCTTTGAGCTAGGAAGCTGAAATTTCGGCACAACAGTGAGCAAGTCCTTTGTCAAAAACTTTATTTTTTGTTTTTTGATAAATCAATTAATTGAGGAGTTATTTAATTATTAGCGATTAATTAAGTACTTATTTAATTAATTAAATTTCCTTTCTCTTCTGACCATTAACTCAGGCACCTTTTGAGTTAGGAAGCTGATATTTGGACATGCCAATGACCAGGTGATTTGGCTGCAAAGGCTATTTTTGATTTATTAATTAATCAATTAGTCGATAAAATATTTAAATATTCGATTAATGACTAAATTTTTTTTTTTTAAGTTACAGATTCTGATGAAATGGTGGTGGTTTTTGTGTTCTCTGACCGAATTGATTAATAATTTAATTTTTTAATGATTATTATTTATTTATTTTCATTAGTAATCATTTTTTAATTTTCTTTCTCATTTGGCCAATATCACAGGTACCTTTTGAGCTGGGAAGCTAATATTTGGACATGACAGTGGCTAAATGATGTGGCTATCAAGGATATTTTTGATTTATTGATTAATCATTTAATCAATTAATTATTTATTGATTAATCAATTAATTTTTTTATTTTTTATTAATGACTTATTTAATTACATTTCTAAAAGATACATCTTCGTTTGAAGCACTAGTGGTTTAGTTATGCTATTAGCCAATTGATTAAGAAAATATTTTGTGATAATGTTTTATTGATTTTAATTATACAATTAATCAATCAATTATTGTGCACCTCTCCCTCCCAATGCAGTCTCTATGAGCTGCACTGGGTATTGCCGGGCGCCAGAGGCACCCTGGCAATGCCGCGCTGTAGCATATTTAATTATTTGGCATGGGGGCGGTGTACTTTGAATGTCTCTGTACTTGTTGTACACCGCACCTTTCCTGTGCCATCTCCAGGCATTGCAAATCGTCATTGCTGGGCACCGAAGGGGGTTCGGTAGTGACGCACGCTGAAAGGGAGTACTCAGTTTTCACTCTGGTTGTTTGTTTGCTTGTTTGTTTGTTTTCTTTCTTGCTTCCTTGCTTTCTTGTTTGTTTGTTTGTCCGGGCGATATCTCAGCCATCCTTTGAGCTAGGAAGCTGAAATTTCGGCACAATAGTGAGCAAGTCCTTTGTCAAAAACGATATTTTTTGTTTTTTGGTTAATCAATTAATTGAGGAGTTATTTAATTATTAGCGATTAATTAAGTACTTATTTAATTAATTAAATTTCCTTTCTCTTCTGACCATTAACTCAGGCACCTTTTGAGTTAGGAAGCTGATATTTGGACATGCCAATGACCAGGTGATTTGGCTGCAAAGGCTATTTTTGATTTATTAATTAATCAATTAGTCGATAAAATATTTAAATATTCGATTAATGACTAAATTTTTTTTTTTTAAGTTACAGATTCTGATGAAATGGTGGTGGTTTTTGTGTTCTCTGACCGAATTGATTAATAATTTAATTTTTTAATGATTATTATTTATTTATTTTCATTAGTAATCATTTTTTAATTTTCTTTCTCATTTGGCCAATATCACAGGTACCTTTTGAGCTGGGAAGCTAATATTTGGACATGACAGTGGCTAAATGATGTGGCTATCAAGGATATTTTTGATTTATTGATTAATCATTTAATCAATTAATTATTTATTGATTAATCAATTAATTTTTTTATTTTTTATTAATGACTTATTTAATTACATTTCTAAAAGATACATCTTCGTTTGAAGCACTAGTGGTTTAGTTATGCTATTAGCCAATTGATTAAGAAAATATTTTGTGATAATGTTTTATTGATTTTAATTATACAATTAATCAATCAATTATTGTGCACCTCTCCCTCCCAATGCAGTCTCTATGAGCTGCACTGGGTATTGCCGGGCGCCAGAGGCACCCTGGCAATGCCGCGCTGTAGCATATTTAATTATTTGGCATGGGGGCGGTGTACTTTGAATGTCTCTGTACTTGTTGTACACCGCACCTTTCCTGTGCCATCTCCAGGCATTGCAAATCGTCATTGCTGGGCACCGAAGGGGGTTCGGTAGTGACGCACGCTGAAAGGGAGTACTCAGTTTTCACTCTGGTTGTTTGTTTGCTTGTTTGTTTGTTTTCTTTCTTGCTTCCTTGCTTTCTTGTTTGTTTGTTTGTCCGGGCGATATCTCAGCCATCCTTTGAGCTAGGAAGCTGAAATTTCGGCACAATAGTGAGCAAGTCCTTTGTCAAAAACGATATTTTTTGTTTTTTGGTTAATCAATTAATTGAGGAGTTATTTAATTATTAGCGATTAATTAAGTACTTATTTAATTAATCAAATTTCCTTTCTCTTCTGACCATTAACTCAGGCACCTTTTGAGTTAGGAAGCTGATATTTGGACATGCCAATGAAAGGGGGATTTGGCTGCAAAGGCGATTTTTGATTTATTAATTAATCAATTAATCGATTAATTATTTAATTATTCGATTAATGGCAAAAAAATTTTTTTGGGAAGTTATAGTTTCTGATGAAATGGTGGTGGTTTATGTGTTCTCTGACCGAATTGATTAATAATTTAATTTTTTTATGATTATTATTTATTTATTTTCATTATTAATCATTTATTTATTTTCTTTCTCATTTGGCCAATATCTCAGGCACCTTTTGAGCTGGGAAGCTAATATTTGGACATGACCATGACCAAGTGATGTGGCTATCAAGGATATTTTTGATTTATTGATTAATCATTTAATCGATTAATTAATTATTGATTAATTGATTAATTATTGATTAATTGATTAATTATTGATTAATCAATTAATTATTAAATTTTTTCTTATTGACTTATTTAATTAAATTTCTAAAAGATACATCTTCAGATGAAGCACTTGTGGTTTAGTTATGCTATTAGCCAATTGATTAAGAAAATATTTTGTGATAATCTTTAATTGATTTTAATTACACAATTAATCAATCAATTTGTGTACACGTCTCCCTCCCAATGCCGCCTCTATGAGCTCCACTGCGGTATTGCCGGGTGCCGGAGGCGCCCCGGCAATGCCGCGCTGTAGGATATTTAATTATTTGGCATGGGGGCGGTGTACTTTGAATGTATCTTTACTTGTTTGTTTCTTTGTTTGTCCGGGCGATATCCCAGCCATCCTTTGAGCTAGGAAGCTGAAATTTCGGCACAATAGTGAGCAAGTCCTTTGTCAAAAACAGTATTTTTTGTTTTTTGATTAATCAATTAATTGAGGAGTTATTTAATTATTAGCGATTAATTAAGTACTTATATATTTCCTTTCTCTTCTGGGCAATATCTCAGGCATCTTTTGAGCTAGAAAGCTAACATTTGGACATGACAGTGACCAGGTGATGTGGCCATAAAGGATATTTTTTGATTGTACCCTCAGGAAAGCCAGGAAACAATATCTCTCTACTCTCAAGAGTGAACTCTCAAACCTGTCTCCCTCTTCCAAATCCTGGTGGCATCTTGTCAAATCTGTTTCTGGTGTTTGTTCACCCTCCATCCCCTCCCTTACTTCAAACGGCAACACAGCTGACTTCGCACGTGAAAAGGCTGAATGCCTCAACTCTGTGTACGCCTCAAAATCTTGTGTTCCAAACCCCTCTCTCTCTGTACCCACCGTACCCGGTCGTACCCAGCTGCTCTTGGACTCTGTGTCCTTCTCTCCTGACAAGGTGGAGAAGTTTCTGTGAATCCTCGACTCTGATTCTGCAACTGAACCAGACGGCATCAGCCCACGGGTCCTAAAATCCTGCTCTGCCGTTCTTTCACACCCTCTCTCTGTACTCTTCACTCTCTCTTTTGCTCAAGGTCATCTGCCTTCTGCTTGGAAATCAGCCAACATTACTAGTGTACACAAAAAATGTGCAAAAACAGATTCTTGCAACTACAGACCAATCAGCCTGCTCCCAATCATCAGCAGTCATGGAATCCATCATTGCTTCGGATATCAAATCCTTCCTCTTCTCCAATGGCTTGATCTCTCATCAATTTGGATTCAGACCAGGTCATTCTACACTGGACATGCTGCTTCTGCTGTCTCAACAATGGATGGAGGTCCTCAATGCCAAACAGGAAATCAGAGCTGCCTTCCTTGACATATCATGTGCCTTCGATATGGCCTGGCACCCCTCTCTGCTCACCAAACTCTCCTCCTTTGGTATCCATGGAAATCTCCACGCATGTCTTGTGGACTTTCTCTCTGGTCATAGTCAACGTGTGGTCCTGAATGGATTTCTCTCATCTCCCCTTCCTGTTCAGGCTGGAGTTCCCCAATGCAGTGTTCTCGGCCCTGTGCTTTTTCTGGTCTTCATCGATGATCTCTCCGACTCTCTGGAAAATCCTCTCTATCTCTTTGCTGATGACTCCACTCTCTGCTGCTCCATACTTCATCCCTCAGATCGGCAGTCTGCAGCCTCCTCGCTCTCTGCAGACCTGGTCAAAATCACAGACTGGTCAAACAAGTGGAACATGTCTTTCAATCCTGACAAATCTCACACTCTCACTATGTCTCTTCGAAAAGACCATCTGGATAACCCTCACTCTACTTTCTCAACAATCCTCTCCAAGAAGTTCTGTTACTCAATCTCTTGGGTCTCACAATCTGCCATGATCTTTCCTGGGAAAAACACATTTCCAAGCTGGCCTCCAAAGCCAGTCGCCGACTGGGCAATCTCCGTCGTGCGAAGTCCTTCCTTGGCACACTGGAGCTACTCACCACATACAAGGCTTTCATCTGCAGCTCAATGGAATACTGCTCTCCCATCTGGGCTGGTGCTCCTGCCTCACACCTCGCTCGGGTTCACGTTGTTGAAACCAAAGCTTTCAGAATCATTGGAATCTCCTGCGATGAAGCTGATTGTGAGGGCCTTTCACTCACTCACCACAGTCTGGTTGGTGGTCTTTCTGTCTTCTACCGACTCCTCTCTGGCTTGGCCTCCCCAGCCCTGTCTGTGCTCTGTCCCCCAAATACTCCTACAGGTCGCACAAGATCTGCCTGCAACCCTCTTCTGGTGAAACTGCCAAAATCAAGACTTTCTGCTCACCTTCACTCTTTCATTCCTCTTTTCGCCCGCCTCTGGAACAAACCTCCTCACTCTCTTCAATCCCACTCATCCCTCCAGGTCTTTAAAACAGCTCTTCACCACCATCTCTTATCTTCCCCCATCCAAAACCTTGACCTTTTCTACCTCTGTTAATTCACCCCAGATCCACTTTTCTGAAATACCGACTTCTTTCCTGGAAGTCCTAGCAGTGTCTCTGTGTTTTTTGCATCTCACACCCCCCACCCCCCTTCCCATGCGTCCTCCCTCCCAAGCCCTCTACCTCCCACAGATCTCCTGATGTCCCTGCTCTCAAATGTTGTGCTTGTGTGCTACCCCCTCTCTCCCCATCTTATCTCCCACTCCCTTTATTTCATCTTATGTGTCCGTTTTTTTTTTGTCATCAATGTTCGCTCTTACACGAGCCTCGATCTTGTATCCAAAAAAACAAAAAAAAAAAACAACTTTGCTGTTGGCTATCCGTTACTCTCCCTCTATTAACCAAGGGGAGTCACACGACAATTTCTATAATACAGTATATATATATATATATATATATATATATATATATATATATATATATATATATATATATATATATATATATATATATATATATATATATATATATATATATATATATATATATATATATATGTGTGTATATATATATATTTATATAAATACATACAATATACAATATACATATACATATACATACACAATACACATATAAGCGCACAAATACAAACACATATACACAGATATATTATGGACTTGTAAGTACTTGTAAAAGCTATTATATTTGAAGTTATAAGCTTAACTTGTAAGCAATTAACTGATTTTCCCACTGCTCGGATCATCAGCTGGGCAGCGTTTTTCATTAAGGTTTCCATCTTTTCAGCCCAGAACCTCTCCAAACGGCAGATCCACAACCTTGGCCTTTTTCTTATATCCTATGTCACATATCCTAAGCTATGTTGCTGTTTCAAACTCTTCCCAGAATCCCTCCACCATAATGACATTTACACATAGCACACAAAAGAGAATCACAATGCTACACACCCCTCAGCTGCCGGACCGGTTTCATCACTTATTGGCGAGTCATCAGTGACAGAGCAGACTGAAACTTGTACCATCGAGGCTCCCAAGCATGTACCACATGCAAACGTCGAGCAGTCAACCTACAAATGAAAAAAGAAGGCCCACCCACATCTCTCACATGTGAATGGAAGCAATAACCAATCAGCTCTCACCTAATCAGATAACCCAGGTGGCTATAATTAAATAAATAGACTCTTCTTGTGCTCTTATAGCTGAAAAAACTGCATAAATGCAACCAAGAAAGGCTCTACAAGATGAGCCCTTTTACTGTTTCTAACTCTTTCCAGAGTCCCTCCACAGCCATAACAACATTTACACATTGCACACAAAAGGGAATCACATTGCATTGTTTGTTTTTTTTCAAAGTTTTCACATTTTAAGGGTGTTGAAAGATTATCTTTAGACGTTATATTTGGGGAGGGGTAGGAAGTATTGTGATGTTGATGGCTAAGTGCAATCTCATGTGTGTGTGTGTGTGTGTGTGTGTGTGTGTGTGTGTGTGTGTGTGTGTGTGTGTGTGTGTGTGTGTGTGTGTGTGTGTGTGTGTCCGTGTCCGTGTGTGTCCGTGTGTCCCTCATGCCGCCAGCTTTGAGGAAGCTGCCAATGTGCTCATAAATGCAGACAGGCACTGTGGGTACATCCAGGCCTATATGACACATCTCTACAAACAGCTGGAACAGGGATCCCTTCACCCAACCAAGGCATGAACCATTATCGTCATTATCAATCTCTTAATTATTTTCATCGCAATTGCTGTTTAAACCACTGATTTCGGCGATGTTATTGTTGGCATCAGCTATGAATTAAAAAAACAATTGGCAAAATTTTGAGGGTGTGGTTTCAATGTTGATCTTGTCTATCACCCATGATGGCAGCTGCAGCCAACAGCTCGCTTATTTGTCACAGTTGTTTGCAACTGGAAATACAATCAAGGCTGGGAATAAATGTGGGACATTCAAATGTGTTTGACGAATTAAATCATCCATATATGTGTGCATGCAATACGTGGAATATGATGATGTCACGCAAAAAAAAAAAAAAAAAAATTATGTTGATGTTTGGGCAATCTCATGAGGAGCTGAGTTTGTCATGCTTTGAAGAGGAAGAGGAATAAGTGATAATGCTTTGTTCACGCTGTTTCTCCGTATTCTATTTGTTTCCAATCACAGGAATGAAATTAAGGCAAATGGGAATAAAGGTTGAACCATTTTGCAACTTGAAAAAACACCATATCCTATGGAGGTGTGAATTATTAAGTTGAAAGTGCAGAATGAGAACAGCCTTGCTTGTATATATACACAGGTTAGAGGAAGCACTAATGGTGTTAAATTTTTCAGATTTCCATACTTAAGTGTTTGGGATCCAATCCTCAAATCGAATCCAGATTTTGATTATGTGCTTTAATTAGTCAGTGAGTCGATCGTGTTTCCAAGCCAAGGCACGTTTAAATAGGCGGGTTAAGAAAACAAGATGGAGGTTTAAGAACCCAGTGACGTCACCAAGAGCTGACAAAGATGGTGCACTGCCATTTTGGTAAGGCTTGTTTTTTTTTGTTTTGTTATGAGGACCTTGTTGGTTATCTTCAAAAAGGGTATTTTAACACTCAAACGCCCAGTTTTCATTCATGCAATCCCTTGGATTTCGAGAAGTATGCATGCAAAGTTTGGGGCCGCTACGTTTTGTGGTTTTGGAGTCATGGAGGAGACACACACACTGACACACACTGCCTTTTATCATTTGAGATTGTATGTGTAAAGTCTTTTCCTTTTGAAATGTTTTTTTTTTTACGGCGTAGCCCATAGGGCAAAGCTGTTTAGAACAGTGTTTGTCCGTATGGCCATATGTTTGTCCCCTCAAACGTATACCAATCAGAGCTGAGGATCTAATCGCATTACAGGGTGATGTGGTTACATCTGATGTCACTGTGACGTACAACGGCTGACCATACTCTGCCATTTTGATTCCAATTTCGTTCAGGCCGAACATATCGTCGAACCTGTCATATATCACAATCGCCATGCTCTACCTTTATGTTTTTCATTCAGTGTGAAACACAAACAAACCGATTGTTAAAATTATCATCAAATATCAAAAGCATAGACGTTACGGATCTTCCAACGACACAGTACGTATAGGGCCATATGCCTTAGGCGTCATGCCTTCATGCCTCGCCTTCAGGCCGCTTCGGACAAATTAGCCCAGGTTTCTTAATACAGTAGTATCGTTTTCATAATAAAAATAAAGCGTTAATACTAATAATATAGTAAATATAATCATAACACTGCAATCCCTTTGTCGTTATTGCAAAGTTTCTAGGTTTAAGCGGTGTATGGCTGGTTCATTGTTGACTCAAAACAGAATAAACCAGTGTCTCAATGCAATTTCCCATGGTGACAGCAGCTTAGAGACTGAGTTTAGAGAGTCAAAAACATTTTATACTTACATTATTTGCTAACTGGTATCCCCACCCAGGTCATACAATCCTCTTCAACTAAAGTATCAAACAAGCCCAGCTACGCCGCTGTTAGACTTTCGGTCTTGTTTTACATTGGAAGGATGTTTGGCTTTGTGTGCTTTGTAGTCAGAATGTAGCAAGATGATCAGGATTTACAGCAGCTTCTCCTTTGGTCTAGGTCTCAGTGGACTACAAACCAGTGGAGGCAATGCTGCACCAAGCACAAGAACTGGAGAACACACTCGATAAACTGCACCAGCAGGTGTGCAACGTCGAACGGCTTCTTGACAGTGTGAGTGCCTGCTTACCTGCACTACCACATATATACTTGTTGAACAACCAATTTTCTTCTTTGTGACGCAGCGAGAAAATCGATATACTCTTGCAATTGTTTTTGTTTAAAACAGATTATCGACAAAAAGGAGGGCCTTCCCCCAGACTTCATTCCCCTGAAGAAGAAACGTGGTGTGAATCCAGTCCTTTGGCTGTTCATTGGGCTGGTGACGAGCTGCCTGCTGGCTCGAAGCTTCATTCGGGCTTCGACCTAACAAACCTCCAGCCCACAAGATGCCGCTGTCTCGATCTTCACACTGTTGCCACTCATTTGCTCTTGTAGAAATCTGGAAGGCCTTTGCCTCTTAAATTGCAATTTTCTTGTTTGAAGACTGTTGACAAGGTCAATGTCTATTAATAAAATGTTTAGAAAATGTTTTCTTTGTGGGGTGAGCAGATGGTTTGTGTGCAGTTCACATCTAAATTGTGAATTCCTGCAAATTATCAACCTTTTCTCGATGCTTGCTTTATTGAATTTTGTGAATGTCCCTGGCAATTAAATTCTGAATGTTTTTTGTTTTTGATGATCAGGGTTCTGTGTCTCTTTAATGAGTGAAACCCATGAAGTTTAATTATCTGAAATTAGCCTTATCTCACTCTCCTCTGCAAAACCTTTTCTAATGATGGATGGATTGGCTGCCGTTTATAGCGGTGCTTCTTAAACTGGTGAATGGTTCACCCATGAACTTTTGTGAATGTGAATGAACTTTTTGTTCATTTTACATTTTCGAGCAATGTGATGACATGAGCCATATTTAACTGTACATACAGAGAAGACCGAGAAAGACTTGGCTAAAGATGGTGGAAGAAGAAATGCGGGCAAGGGGGTTAACCAGGAGAGATGCAGAAAATAGGGCAAAATGGAGAAGATTGTCATGGGGACCGCAAGGCTAACCCCCGCTCTAGCAGGGAAAATGGCCTTAAAATGCATGTTGTTGTTGTTGTTGTTGTTGTTGTTGTTGTTGTTGTATACGGAGAAAGAAATTTCCTGCCTCACACCTAGCTCGGCTTCATGCTGTTGAAACCAAAGCTTTCAGAATCATTGGAATCTCCTGCGATGAAGCTAACTCCGAGGGCCTTTGACTTACTCACCTCAGGCAGGTTGGTGGTATTTCTGTCTTCTACTGACTCCTCTCCGGCCTTGCTCCCCCAGCTCTCTCTGTGCTCTGTCCCCCAAATATTCGTACAGGTCGCACAAGATCTGCCAGCAACCCTCTTATGGTTAAACTGCCAAAATCTCGGCTCACTGCTCACCTTCACTCTTTCATTCCCCTTTTCTCCCGCCTCTGGAACAAACTCCCCCACTCCCTTCAATCCCACCCCTCCCTCCAGGTCTTTAAAACAGCTGTTCACCACCATCTCTTATCTTCCCCCATCCAAAACCTTGATCTTTTCTACCCCCGCTAATTCACCCCAGATACACCTTTTTTGAAATTCCAACTTCTTTCCTGGAAGTCCTTGCAGTGTTGATATATTTTATACCTCTCCCACAGATCTCTCGATGTCTCCATGTCTCTTCGGTCCTTGCTCTCAATTGTTGTGTTTGTGTCCTTCCCCCTCTCTCCCCATCTTGTCTACCGCTCCTCTTATTTTGTGTTTTATGTGTCAGTTTGACTTTTTGTGTGATTAATGTTAGTTCTTTCACGAGCCTCGATGTTGTCCACAAAAAAAATAAAAAAGGCAAATGGAACATAAACAAATAAGGAGGGGGAGTCGTGTGTGAATGAAATTTTGTGATTATGCTTCAAAGGTTAATGTCATTGAAAATTTTGAAGAAGTGCTTTTTTTACAGTATGTTGGGGGGGAGGACATTTACTGGGCACTGAAACGACTGAATTATTACCTCCACCACCGAAGGTGGATTGAGGTTGTTTTCACCCATGTCTGTTTGTTTGTCTGTCTGTGAATAAGGTATCTCAAAAAGTTGTGGATGGATTCGGACGAAATTTGGTAGAGAGGTTGGGTATGTGACATGGACGAAATGATTAGATTTTGGTGAAGATCCGGATTCGGATCCGGCTAGTAGAATTTTACAAGTGATTCTTCACCATTGAGTGATTGGGCGAAAAGCGAGAAATAACATATTTGAAAAACTTATGGACGAGTTTTGACCAAATTTGGTGTATGAGTTGGGTACGTGACAAGAACAAGCCGTTTAGATTTTGGTTCAGGTCCGAATCCAGATCCGGCCTATCAGTGGGATACAAAACATAAACTGTTCAGCCTGGCGGAGGTGTGTGCTCTACCGAGTTCCGTTCTAGTTCCTAGCTTAAATTAGTTATCTTACAACCTCCGACCGCTCTCGGAGGATATCTTCGGTATGTGCTGTCTATCTTGGGTGATAATTTCAACCCTGTTGTAAACTGTTGCCCTGGTGTGTAGTGTGTAGGGTGATGCATCGGTGCGCTGTCCACTGAGTGGATGTTCTGCCAGCATTGGTTGTTGTGTCTTTGTCAAGAGTAGGTGAGTTGCGTGTGTCCCCTGAACAAATTGTAAATTCCTGCCACCTTCAGTCGAATGTCAAACCTGTCCAGCCAGCTGACCCCACAAAAAGGTGCGAATAATTGTGGACGTCAAAAGATCTTTCAAGTTCCCACACTTGGCTTGTGTGATTAATGTGCAAATTCCTCTTTTGACTGGCCTTTTTGGGGGGGCTTGCACTTCTACTGTTCTTTGTAGATGCCCCCATATTGTGTTTTTTGTTGTGACTGAGCTGAGGGTCATTACAACCAGGTGCTAAGCATCAAAACATCATAGTTTAACTCAGAGCTGGGTGCCCCTACCTTTCCTTTCCAAGCAGGGAAGTTGGCCAGTGTACAATGACCTGTGCTGTCAAAATGTCACATTGGATTTTTGGTATCTGCAACTCTAACGCTGGAGGCTGGATGGTCAGTTTTACATATATGTGAAGATGTTTGGATGTGAAATGGCTTTAATCTGATAATTCGTGAATGAAAACCAGATTAACATCAACAAAGTCCTCATGCAAGTCTTTAATGAATGCTCTCACTGCCAGAGCAATGCTTAAACTACATCATTTCCTTACCGCCATGTAATGAAAAATATTCTGGAGAAACAACCTCTCAGGCAACAACATACTCAAAATAAGAAACGAACTGCTCCCTGATAAGAATTGGAGGGGAGTGGGGGGGGGGGGGGGGGGGAGGGAGAGGAGTTGGTGGTGTTAAAGTTAGAGTGCCTACATACGAGGAGCAGTGACAACTTCCAATTCGTCGCCATTTTGTATCCATTGAGCATGACCCCGTGGGGATCTTTAACATCGACTAACGAATGCCTCCCGGCAGATAGTATGCCCAGTTTGACGTCCATCCAAGGGATGGCACACACGGATGAATCACCCGCCTGTGAAACGCCGTTTATAGTTTTTGTAGCTGGATGAGTTGGATGATTCTGTAGCCGTATGAGAGTTTGTTGCTGGGTCGGGATTCAAACATCGTCGAAACAGCTGAGAACAAAAAGGAATGAAAGTGATTTGCATTAAAATGGCGATGAGGTCAACTTGGTGTGAGCCAACCCTTCTGTTTTTGAAGGGTTTTTTGTCTTTGAGCCAATTTGGCTGCCAGACCACGTGATTGATGACATCAAAATTTATATTCTCCAATATAATTGTTGCGTAGATCACGCTCAATAAATGTCAAACTGGTCAGACTAAGCGTTGTCCCTGTCGAATTATGACGTCATAATTAAGGCACCAATGACGTCATCTTTAACTACACTTATTCCCCATGCGTAGTTCTTTACAATGAGCCACGGTTCAAATTTTCCTATGGAGTGGTTTCGGAGATATATAGAGGTGAAACGTTTTTCGGTTTTCCCAAGATGGTGCCTGTACCACGTGACCTATGACGTCACAATTATGAACGAAAAAATTATACAGTAGGCGGCGCTCCTATGGTAAAATTTCGTGTCAATCGGACCAACGGTTGCTGAGAAAATTAATTTTTAAAATGCAGATATGTACGCAACTGATTGCCTAACCCTGCTTTTCACTTCATGAGCGCAGTGTAACATGTACTGAAAATATGCATACGCATGTAATACTCCTTCACATGTGCAGAAAACATGCATATACATGGAATCCTTCAAGCTGAAAATATGCATGTGCATGCAATCCTTCACATGTGCTGAAAACATGCATGCACATGTAATCCTTCAAGCTGAAAACGTGCATGTAATCGTTTGCATGTCCTGAAAACATGCATGTGCATGCAATCCTTCACATGTGCTGAAAACATGCATATGCATGCAATCCTTCACATGTGCTGAAAACATGCATATGCATGCAATCCTTCACATGTGCTGAAAACATGCATATGCATGCAATCCTTCACATGTGCTGAAAACATGCATATGCATGCAATCCTTCACATGTGCTGAAAACATGCATGTGCATGCAATCCTTCACATGTGCTGAAAACATGCAATGCATGCAATCCTTCACATGTGCTGAAAACATGCATATGCATGCAATCCTTCACATGTGCTGAAAACATGCATATGCATGCAATCATTCGCATGTGCTGAAAACATGCATATGCATGCAATCCTTCACATGTGCTGGAAACATGCATATGCATGTAATCGTTCACATGTGCTGAAAACATGCATGTGTATGTAATCCTTCATTCCATTCTATTTCCATGAAATCTCATCTTCCACGGTTTTCCTTTTTCCACAGTTCATTAATATGCTCCATTACTCTAATAGGCTTCGCTTTTTCTCCCACTCTTCAAATTGCCTCCCACGGGATTGTTTGGAGGCAACAAAACTTCAATACAGAACTGGATAATGTTTTGCTACAAGGTGAGACCGAAGGCAAATGGATCCTGAATTATTTTGGAATTATCCATGCTATTGTCCATGCCATGTTGTTAACCAATGGTAACTACAACACTTACACTAATTCGAATAAATAAATAAAGAAGTTATGTTACAGACACACAAGTGACGTGTTTACTTATAAGCAACTTTGTCAGGATGTTCTTGATATGTTTTAAATGATCTATAGCACAATACATACATGTACACACACGGGACGACAACTTACCTGGCACAGAAACGACCCCGACGTCGGTTTCCATCTCAAACAAATAACTTTATTTTTCCAAATTTCTTTCCTCCCGGCATGCACAGGGAATCTATACATTTTGAAACCCTTCTCTGATCGATGGAATATCTCAAGCACCTTTTGAGATAGGAAGCTCATATTCGGACACGAAAGTGACGAAGTGATTTGGCGATAAAGGATATTTTTGATTTATTGATTAATCAACTAATTTTTTTATTGATGAATCAATTAATTATTTCATTTTCAATTAGTTAATTATTTAATTAATTTTCAAAAAGTTACAGCTTGGATGACACACTGGTGGTTTAAGTATGCTATTAGCCAATTGATTAAGAAATAAATTATTTTACAATTAATATTTATTTATTTTAATTATGCAATTGATCAATCGATTATAATTGTACACCTCTCCCTCCCAATCTCTATGTGGTGCACTGTGGCATCGCCGCGCGCTGGAGGATATGTTATTTATTTGTTTGGCATGTGGCAGTGTATTTTGAATGTATCTGTACTTGTTTATTCTTCATTCAATCGGTATAATTTGGAAGAAAAAAAAAATAAACGAATTATATATTACATTCTTTTAATATATTGCAAAATATAAAATGTTGATGTTTCGTAGATCAGGCCCATCATTCCAAAAACTTGGAACACCCTACGCATTGTAAAAAAAATTAAATAAATAAACCTTAGTCTCTTCCTTGCAACATTGTAAAAAATATTAAATTAACTTTTTTCTATTACTTGAAACATTGTAAAAAAAATTAAAGAAATAAACCTTTGTCTCTCTTACTTGCAACATTGTTTAAAAAATTAAATAAATAAACCTTTGTGTCATTTGCAAAATTGTAAAAAATAAAATAAAATAAAAACCTTTTCCTCTTACTTGCAACATTGTAAAAAAAGTAATAATAATAAACCTTTGCCTCTTATTTGCAACATTGTAAAAAATTAAATAAATAAACCGCTGTCCATTACTTGCAACATTGTAAAAAACAAAAAAAAAAAAAACTATTGTTGACCTTGCAACCGGCTTTAAGTGGTTGTTTTTGTGAGCTTTTATTTTTATTTTTGCCCCCAATCGGGTGTAATCCCGTTTGGGGACATATTTTGGGTGCTGTCAGTCCGTCTGCAGCCTCTTCTCCAAAATGACTGGACGCATTTCTTTCATATGTCAATCAGCACATCTTTGGCTATGCTGCAGTACAATGCTGTGCCGCTGATGCAGTGCCCTCTGCTTGTTAGGGTAGGAATTTGGGATTTGTTCATGTTGCCGGTGATAGCTTGCCTGCTCTTCGTGAAGAGCAACGTGGAATCTTGAATGGCCAGCAACGAATGCTGGCAGACCGGATACCCGTTTAACGTCTATCCGAGCGACGGCACTGTGATTGATCATCCTGGCCTGTGAAACGCCGGGATGGCAGTTTATACCTGGATCTGGACTCAAACCCAGGATGATAGCTTTTCCATCAGAGTCCCGATGCAGCCTATGAAACTCATCAAAAAGTGCATGCCACCCAAGCGCGGGATGACATCTGAAAACTTTTCTGGGTAAGCCCACTTCACATGTAATGCAACTTTATACAGTTGTAAGTCACAGGTAAATAACACAAACTTTTGGTCAGCATTATGTGTCACCTTTTGAGCTTCCACCATTGCTGTCATTATTGTATCTGGGTGGAATGGCACAAGATCAATCAAAGGTAGGTATGCCGTCTTAGTCTTAGGTTGTTCTGTTTGGCCTTGATTGCGTGTAAGAGCTGTGTTGTAGCCATTGTACTCGGGACAATTCTGTTTCTGAACATCCTGAAAGAAGGCAAAGTCAGTTTCGTCCGCTCTTTGTTTTAGAGTAGCCTGTTGCGCAAGTAACTTGAGTGGGAGAACTGTGCTAACAGCAGCACTCTCGGGCATTTTTGGTTTCTTGGGACCATTGTATCTCTGTATGGTGACATCATATTCTATTGGCTCCGACATCTCCTCCTTTGAAATTCGTGGGATTGTTTCTCTATGGTCTCTATTCATTCCATGAATACACCCAAAGCCACAAGTTGATAGTGTTTGGTGAGGACGCTGCCCCATTTGAGATCAGCCATGGTGGTGTAGTGATCAGAAGGGCGGACCTTTCAACTTAGTCTAGTAGGAAGACTAGGTCCCCCTGCACCCCCCGGAGATATACTTCTAATCAGTGTTTCTAGATTGGAAAAAATGTGTAGAAAATGACTAGCTATGGCCCCAAGCTGAAAAAATGTCCCACATACCATTTTTATGCAAATTACTGCTGCCATTATCAAAAAAAGACTAGGTCCCCCTGCACCCCCCGGAGATATACTTCTAATCAGTGTTTCTAGATTGGAAAAAATGTATAGAAAATGACTAGCTATGGCCCCAAGCTGAAAAAATGTCCCACATACCATTTTTATGCAAATTACTGCTGCCATTATAAAAAAAACGATTTTTGACATATCTCAGCCAATATTGCAGATAATTGAAAAATGAAGGTGTCTAGACCCATGTTTTGAAGGGCATAGATCATGATAGAACTATTCATAACATGATTACATGTGTCTATGGTATACTAGTATGCTAATTAGTGCTTTATTTACAAAATAATCACAGTTTTACGAAATAATAGACTCATATTAAGGTCCGTCTACACAGACGTTAACACAAAGTTTTATTTTTCTAAATATTACAACTGTCAAAATAGTCCTAGCACTCAATGTGACCACTCTTCTCTTGCTTGTTTTAGATAAACATCATTAGCATTAGTGATTCTACACTGAGTCAGTCATCATCATTTTCATCGAAATCGTCAGAGTCAAACTCTTCTTCTCCTTCCTCTTCCTCCTCCTCTTCGTGCTCTCCTGTGTTCAGAAGATCCACCAGTGAGGTTGGTAGGATGGGACCACTGGACCACATTGGTTTCAACAGTCCTTCATCAGTCCTTATCCATCCTTGCTCCTCATAAGGTTTTGGCTTTTCGATGATAGGTTGATCGGCTCTTTTGTACAATGCTACGCGGTGGTTCACACGCTGGATGTGCGGCTTCAGGGCAGACTGGCATGGAGGAAGGCGAGCCAGATCAACCTTGGACTTGGATGTGAGGGTCTTGTCCTCTCCCACCATTTTTCGTAGCAGCTTGGCACGGACAATGTCCACTGATGACTCGCGACTCTGGCCGTACATCACACAGGTGAATTTTTCTAACTGCCTCTCCACCTCAGGGTTGGCATCCCAGTTGTCACCCAGTTCACTGCCAGTTTCAGTATATCTCCGGGGGGTGCAGGGGGACCTAGTCTTTTTTTGATAATGGCAGCAGTAATTTGCATAAAAATGGTATGTGGGACATTTTATCAGCTTGGGGCCATAGCTAGTCATTTTCTACACATTTTTTCCAATCTAGAAACACTGATTAGAAGTATATCTCCGGGGGGTGCAGGGGGACCTAGTCTTTTTTTGATAATGGCAGCAGTAATTTGCATAAAAATGGTATGTGGGACATTTTTTCAGCTTGGGGCCATAGCTAGTCATTTTCTACACATTTTTTCCAATCTAGAAACACTGATTAGAAGTATATCTCCGGGGGGTGCAGGGGGACCTAGTCTTCCTACTAGACTAACTAGTCATGAGGAAGCGGACAATATCATTGTCCAACAGGTGATGCTGTCTGCTCGAAATAATGAAGAGAGTGATATAACTGTGATATCCGATGACACTGACGTTTTCATTCTCTTGCTTCATTATTATCACGCTGGAAGCATGAAAAATCGTATCACCATGGAATCACCAATTAAGGAACGAACAGTCATTGACATTGGAAAAGCCGTAGAGAAGCATGTGTCTTTTGTGAATGAACTACTGCCAGCCCATGCTCTTACTGGGTGTGATACGGTAGCATGCTGCTATGGGGTTGGCAAAGGTACTGCATTGAAGGTTCTGAAAGATGGTTACTCACTGTCACACTGTCACTGCCATCTTGAATTTCTCAAAACGCTCAAGGGTGCACCGAGTGCACCCGGCAGATTCTGAAAGAGTAGATCCTAGGCTACCAAAATCAATCAAAAAAAAAACTTTGCATAAAATTTCCAGGTTCAGTCATACTTCCGCCGGACTTTTCTTGGACGCCATCTTGAATTTCTCAAAACGCTCAAGGGTGCACGGAGTGCACCCGGCAGATTCTGAAAGAGTGGACCCTAGGCTACCAAAATCAATCAAAAAAAAACTTTGCATAAAATTTCCAGGTTCAGGCAAAAAATTGGATTTGGCAACCGCACTATTTGAGGCTAGTATGCGAACCTCCAGGTCTCGGCCTTCCTTATGCAATAATATCTGGCCATGAGGCACCTGAAATGATTTGGGGATTAGAGGAAAAAGTCATCGGACACACAATTTCCGGCTTTTGCCAATTTTTGAAAAGATTTATGGGTGAGAATGCTACAAGTTTGTACATGCTTCAGAAATCTTTATTCATCTATTCATACAGGTATACAGTCATGTGAAAAAGTAAGTAAACCCCATGTAAAGTTTTGACTTTTTCAACATATTTCAACATACAGCTATTTGATCTTCATTTCAACAATATTGATAGATAAAGGTGATATAATATAACAAATATCATGAAACATTTACATTTTGTAGTCCATTGTATAATTGAAACATACATAAATGCAAATTTCGCATGTGGAAAAAGTAAGTACACCCCTACATTTATCACTACTTCAAATACCTAAAATTAGAATCAGGTGCACCAGCTCAGGTGCAAATGATTAGAACATCGTTAGAGAGGATCTTGGAGGAACCTGTCTTATTTAAACCTCAGACATTTAGTTTGGTTTGCTCTTTGTTGTTGAAGTGTGCGGCATCACCATGCCTAGATCAAAAGAGCTCGCTGAGGCCTTCAGAAAGAATGTTATAGATGCCTATGAGTCTGGGAAGGGATTTAAAAAGATCTCCAAACAATTTGAAATCAATCATTCGACTGTCCGGAAGATCATATACAAGTGGAGAAGATTCCAAACAACTGCCAACTTGTTCAGGCCAGGCCGCCCCCAGCAAGTTCATCCCGAGAGCAGACCGCAAGATGCTGAAAGAAGTCTAAGAACCCCAGAATGTCATCACGGGACCTACAGGTAGCTCTTGCCATTGTTGATGTCAAAGTGCACGAGTCTACCATTAGAAAGAGGCTGCACAAATTTGATCTACATGGGAGGTGTGCCAGGAGGAAACCTTCACTGTCCCGAAAGAACATCAGGGCAAGACTAAAATTTGCCAATGAACACCGAGGCAAAGACCAGCACTTCTGGAACAATGTGCTCTGGACAGATGAGTCAAAGGTAGAGCTATTTGGCCACAGTACCAGAAGACATGTTTGGCGAAAACCAAAGACAGTATTTGACCACAAGAACCTGATACCAACTGTAAAGCATGGTGGTGGAAATATTATGGTTTGGGGCGGCTTTGCTGCATCAGGGCCTGGGCAGCTCACCATCATAGATTTCCAATATGAATTCTTCATTGTACCAGAGGGTGCTTGAGGATAATGTGAGGCCATCTGTCGGAAAGTTGAAACTCAACTGAAGGTGGACCTTGCAACATGACAATGACCATAAACATACCAGTAAATCCACCAAGGAATGGCTGAAAAGAAAGAAATGGAGGGTTCTGCAATGGCCAAGTCAAAGCCCGGATCTAAATCCTATCGAGATGTTGTGGGGGGATTTGAAACGAGCTGTGCATGCAAGAAACCCCTCAAACATCGCACAGCTGAAAGAATTCTGCATGGAGGAGTGGGTAAAAATTTCTCCCAGTCGATGTCAGAGACTGGTAGACAGTTATAAGAAACGTGTACTCGAGGTTGTTTCTGCCAAAGGGGGCAATACCACCTATTAGAGCCAAGGGTGTACTTACTTTTCCACATGCGAAATTTGCATTTATGTTTATTTAAATTATACAATGGACTACAAAATGCAAATGTTTCATGATCTATATTATAATAGGCGAAGGTGATTCTGTTGGACGTCTGTCCGGGGGTGTGGCTTACTCGGTTTGCAGAGTAGCTCCACCCACTCCTCCTTGTCGAATAGCTTTGAGGCCTGTTTAGTTAGGCCCGTGCTGTCCTTCTCTGTCACACAGGTTTATTTCAATTCGAATTCGATATATCATTTCATTTTTCGCAGTCGCTAACATAGTTTTAGACTCGGTTGAAAAAAAACGGGAAGAAAATCCGATCCGATCCTTCGGATCTTGAGTCTCTTTCACGCCTTTATCTCCAATCTAACTCACCATCTGATTTCATTTTTATTGATGGTTTTAGACTCGGTGTCAGCAACGCGGGAAAACGCAGAGATATATATTTTAAAATACACCATATCACCGCCCAACACCGCCAACAAGTATCATACACCGCCCAACATGACACAGACGGCAACATGTCGACATTATCGCTTTTTCTTTAAACCGAGTGAACCGAGCCGAACCGAATAAACCGAGTGAATTCACAAAGCGAATTTCATCCAATTCCACCGAGTTTCATGAAATTACCGAGAGATATTTCTTCGTTTTTATTTTATTAGTTACCAGCAGAAGTACCCAGCGTTGCCGGGCGGGGGAGGGGGGAAGGGCACGTACACTTTAAACATGTATATACATGTGGGATGTGGGATATATACATGTGGGACATGTGTGTGTGTGTGTGTGTGTGTGTGTGTGTGTGTGTGTGTGTGTGTGTGTGTGTGTGTGTGTGTGTGCGCGCGCATGCATATGTGTGTATATGTGTGTATATGTGTGTGTATGTGTGTGTGTGTGTGTGTGTGTGTGTGCACGCGTGCATATATGTGTGTGTGTGTGTGCGTGCATATATGTGTGTGTATGTGTATGTAGGCTAACCCCCGCTCTAGCAGGGAAAATGGCCTTAAAATGCATGTTGTTGTTGTATGTGTATATATATGTCTGTGTGTGTGTGTATGTGTATATATATATGTGTGTGTGTATATGTGTCTGTACGTGTGTGTGTGTGTGCTTTTGTGTATGTGTATATATATATATATGTGTGTGTGTGTGTGTGTGTGTGGAGATGTATATATGTGTATAATGTGCATATATGTGTATATGTGGATACATATGTGTATGCATATGTGCATATGTGTCTGTACGTGTGTGTGTGTGTGTGTGTGTGTGTGTGCGCGCGCATGCGCATGTGTGTCGATGTACGTGTGTGTGTGTATATGTGTATATGTGTGTGGGTGTATATGTGTGTGGGTGTATATGTGTGTGTGTGTGTGTATATGTAAACATGGGCCGGTGTGTGTGTAAAGTGTGAGGAGGTATTGGAGAGGAAAATGCAGAGATATATTTTTTAAAATCGCGCCATGATGATAAACGAAAATACACCGCCTCAAATATCAGTCGACATATATTTAAAATTCGTCACACACATCCATGCCCGTGGGATTCCCACGGGTGGGAATCCCACGGGCGGGAATCCCACGGGCACGGATGTGTGTGACATTTCGACATATTGAGTTAGATGCTGCACCTGCACATTCAGTTATATAAAATGGTTACTGGCAATTGATCACATCCACAAATGATGTAATCCACACAATTTATGTACTTTACATAACGTTAATAGGAATACATGCCCGTGTAGATGGGAATGACATATAATTCACCGAAAACGTTGAAGCAACCGCATAATATTACGGTGATGTTTAACTCTGAGTGAGAATAGTTCTAAATTTTAAAAACTTTCTTCTGATATTTGTGATTTATTTCAAACAAACTGTATTTCCCATCTACATGGGCATGTATTCCTATTAACGTTATGTGAAGTACATAAATTGTGTGGATTACATCATTTGTGGATGTGATCAATTGCCAGTAACCATTTTATATAACTGAATGTGCAGGTGCAGCATCTAACTCAATATGTCGAAATGTCACACACATCCATGCCTGTGGGATTCCCACGGGTGACCCCGCTAGTATTTGTTATACTAGGGCATGCCCGTACTATATATAAGCTAGGACGTGTCCGTACGTGGGTGCCCGTTCCTTGCCAAAAAAAAAAAAAAAAAAAAATTTGTGTAGGGGTGTGTGTGTGTAAACATCCTAGGGCGTGCCCGTACGTGGGTGCAAAAAAACATGCGTGCAAACAACAACAACAAAAAAAAACTTTGAAACCACGTGGCAGTAACGACCACAGAACCCCCCCCCCCCCTCTATTTACATGAATGGTTTGGTCCATTCGCAACGACCACAGAACCCCCCCCCCCTCTATTTACATGCAATGGTTTGGTCCAAAGCGAACGGTTTGGTCCATTCGATGTGATTCGATGATTCGATGTGAATGGTTTGGTCCATTCGCAACGACCACAGAACCCCCCCCCCCCCCCTCTATTTACATGAATGGTTTGGTCCATTCGCAAAGCCAAAGCGAACGACCACAGAACCCCCCCCCTCTATTTACATGAATGGTTTGGTCCATTCGCAAAGCCAAAGCGAACGACCACAGAACCCCCCCCCCCCCCCCTCTATTTACATGAATGGTTTGGTCCATTCGCAACGCCAAAGCGAACGGCGAACGGCTAAATCGCCATAGCTCGGTAAGTACTTGTCCGATTAATTTAAAACCTTGAAAAGGCACATCCTCGGGTCCCCAGCAATATACCTGGCAAGTTTCAAGTATATCGGACCGGTAGTTGTCGAGAAACAGCGGTCACAGACAAACGTACAAACGTACAAACGTACAGACAGAGATTACTGGAATTATAGATAGACTAGGGCATGCCCGTACTATATATATATCTAAAATTTTATCCCCCCCCTCTATTTACATGAAATGGTTTGGTCCAAAGCGAACGGCTTGCGAGTGGTGACAATCCCCCCCCTCTATTTACATGAAATGGTTCGGTCCAAAGCGAACGGCTTCCGGAGTTTGGTAAAGAAATCGCCATCGCGTACACAAACGCGCAGGAAAGCGAATGAATCGCAAATTCGTTTTTATTAGTTGTAAAACATAGTTTAACGCCAACATAGTTTGCAAACGTGAAATAAATGAATACGCTCTCAAATGTGCCATCCGAGGCAGAGTGTGCCCGCCACGTTCGGCACACGCGATCGTTCGCTGCTCTCTGATTGGTTGAATCGTTTTTTGGACATAGCTCGGTAAGTAATTGTCCGATTAATATGAAACCTTGAAAAGGCACATCCTCGGGTCCCCAGCAATATACCTGGCAAGTTTCAAGTATATCGGACCCGTGGTTGTCGAGAAACAGCGGTCACAGACAAACAAACAAACGTACAGACAGACAGACAGAGATTACTGGAATTATAGATAGATTATATCACCTTTATCTATCAATATTGTTGAAATGAAGATCAAATAGCTGCATGTTGAAATATGTTGAAAAAGTCAAAACTTTACATGGGGTGTACTTACTTTTTCACGTGACTGTACATACACTTCACCATCTCCATGACCAACAGACCACCTTTTATTTATTTATTTAATTTGCATATATGCATAAATATAATTTACCATTCTACAACCTGAATGCCAACTTGAATTACCTTTATTTCTTTTCACCCCTCAGCCCAAATCGGGCTAAGGGGTATTGTCGTCGCGGGCGTCGTCCAGGCGTCCGTCAACTTTTGGTTTCCGTCAATTTCAAGGAGAATGGCTTGTCCGATTAAATCCATTTTTGCAGTGTGTGTTGGGGTTGAGTAGAGGAAGATTCCTGGGTGTGCTGCGATTTTCAATATGGCTGCCACGGCAGCCATCTGGGTGTCCATCAACTTTTGGTTTCCGTCAATTTCGAGCAGAACGGCTTGTACCTCTTAAATCCATGTTTGCAGTGTGTGTTGGGGTTGAGTCGAGGAAGGTTCCTGGGTGTGCTGCGATTTTCAATATGGCCGCCACGGCAGCCATCTTGAAATTGGTTTCCGTCAATTTCGAGCAGAACAGCTTGTCCGATTAAATCCATTTTTGCAGTGTGTGTTGGGGTTGAGTAAAGGAAGGTTCCTGGGTGTGCTGCGATTTTCAATATGGCCGCCACGGCAGCCATCTTGAAATTGGTTTCCACCATGCATGGGCTGAGGGGTTACGCCCGCTTTGTGGTGCTATTTATTTCTTTTGTATACAAGATCGAGGTTCGTGTAAGAGCTAACATCAATCACTAAAAAAACTTACACATAAAGCATGTAATAAAGGGAGCGGGAGACAAGGAGGTGAGAGAGAGGGAAGCACACAAGTACAACAGGAAAGAACAGGGACATCGGGAGATCTGTGGGAGGGAGAGGGCTTGGGGGGAGGCGGCATGGGAAGGCGAGGAGGTGGGGGGGGGGGGGGGGGGGTTGGGAGAGGTATAAAACACATGGACCCTGTCAGGACTCCCAGGAAAGAAGTCGGTATTTCCAGAAAGTGGACATCTGGGGTGAATTAACGGGGGTAGAAAAGATCAGGGTTTTGGATGGGGGAAGGCAAGAGATGGTGGTGAACAGCTGTTTTAAAGACCTCGAGGGAGGAGTGGGATTGAAGAGAGTGAGGCAGTTTGTTCCAGAGGCGGGAGAAAAGAGGCATGAAAGAATGAAGGTGAGCAGAGAGTCTTGATTTTGGCAGTTTCACCAGAAGAGGGTTGCTGGCAGATCTTGTGCGACCTGTAGGAATATTTGGGGGACAGAGCACAGACAGAGCAGGGGGGGCTAGGCTAGAGAGGAGTCTGCAGAAGACAGAAAGACCGCCAACCTGCCTGCGGTGAGTGAGTGAAAGGCCCTCGGAGTTATCTTCATCGCGAGAGATTTCAATGGTTCTGAAAGCTTTGGTTTCAACAGCGTGAAGCCGAGCTAGGTGTGAGGCAGGAGCACTAGCCCAGAGGGGAGAGCAGTATTCCATTGAGCTGCGGATGAAAACCTTGTATGTGGTGAGGAGCTCAGGAGGAAGGACTTCACACGACGGAGGATGCCCAGTCGGCGACTGGCTTTGGAGGCCAGCTTGGAAATGTGGTTTTCCCAGGAATGATCATGGCAGACAGTGAGACCCAAAAGCTTGAGTGACAGAACTTCTTGGAGAGGATTGTTGAGAAAGTCGATGGGAGAGTTGTCCCGTCGCTCTTTTCGGAGAGACATCTTGAGAGTGTGAGATTTTTCAGGATTGGAAGACATGTTCCACTTGTTTGAACAGTCTGTGAATTTTTTCCAGGTCTGCAGAGAGTGAGGAGGATGCAGACTGCCGATCTAAGGTATGAGGTATGGAGCGACAGAGAGTGGAGTCATCAGCAAAGAGATAGAGAGGATTTTCCAGAGAGTCGGAGAGATCATTGATGAAGACCAGAAAAAGCACAGGGCCCAGAACATTGCCTTGGGGAACTCTAGCCTGAACAGGAAGGGGAGATGAGAGAAACCCAGTCAGGGCCACACGTTGACTACGACCAGAGAGGACGTCCGCCAGCCATGCATGGAGATTTCCATGGATACCACAGGAGGAGAGTTTGGTGAGCAGAGCTGGGTGCCAGACCATATCGAAGGCACGTGATATGTCAAGGGAGACAGCTCTGATTTCCTGTTTGGCATTGAGCACCTCCATCCATTGTTGGGACAGCAGAAGCAGCATGTCCAGAGTAGAATGACTTGGTCTGAATCCAAATTGATGATCCGAGATCAAAGTATTGGAGAAGAGGAAGGATTTGATGTCAGAAGCGATGATTCATTCCATGACCTTGCTGATAATTGGGAGCAGGCTGATTTGTCTGTGGTTGGAAGGATCTGTTTTTGCACCTTTTTGTGTAAAGCGGTAATGTTTGCTGATTTCCAAGATGATGGCAAAAGAGACGGTGAGGAGAACAGAGAGAGGGTGAGATAAAGCGGCAGAGCAGGATTTTAGGACCCGTGGGCTGATGCCGTCTGGTCCAGTTGCAGAATCAGAGTCGAGGTTTGACAAAAACTTCTCTACCTTGTCAGGAGAGAATGACACAGAGTCCAGGAGCAGCTGGGTTCGATTGGGTAAGGTGGGTACAGAGAGAGATGGGTTTTTGGACACAAGATTTTGAGACAAACAGAGTTGAGGCATTCGGCTTTGTCACTTGCAGTGTCAACTGTGTAGCCATTTGAGGTATGGAAGTGGATGGAGGGGGAACAAACACCAGAAACAGATTTGACCAGATGCCACCAGGATTTGGAGGAAGGAGACAGGTTTGAGAGTTCATTCTTCAGTGTGGAGAGCTAGTGCTTCCTGGCACTCCTGAGGGTAGACACACACTTGTTCTGAGCTTGGTGGAAGGAACTGAGATTGCCTTCAGTTGGAATAGCCTTCCAAGAGGCAAAGGCAAGTTGTTCCAGGGCAACTGCCTCACCACACGATTCAGTGTACCATGGACGAGAGGAAGGGTAAGACAACTGAAGACGAGATGGGATAAATGTGTGCATGAGAGAGAGCAGTTTACTTTGGAAGAATTCCCAGGAAGAGTTGATGTCAGAGGCAGTGGAGATGGGAGACCAGTCCACATGATTGATGGCTGCTTGAAGACTGTGCCAGTCGGCCTGTCTGAAATGCCAGACTCGTCGACGCTGAGGAGGCTCTCTGAGAATGGCCAGAGAGATACCCACTTTAACAAGCACATGATCAGAAGAACCGAATGGAGCAGAAGAAGATCAGCAGACATTTGCAGGGAAGCTTGTCATAACCAAGTCTAGAAGAGAAGATACTCCATTGACTGAGATCCGGGTCGGGAAATTGACAGATTGTGTCAGTCCCAATGAGTCGCAGAAGTCCTTTGCTGAGGTGCCGAGGCTGGTGAGAGAGGAACCTGAGCTCCCAACATGATGACAGTTGAAGTCGCCATATATCAGGAAGAGAGAGTTGGGATGAGTGGATAGAAGTTGGTTCATGTTGTCAGACAGCGAAATGTAAATGGAGTCATCACTGTTTGGAGGACGGCACAGAACACATATGAACAAAAGGTGGGAGCGGAGAGGAAGCCGTAGCCAGAGGTACTCCTGGGGGTGGGGTGGAGAGAGGGCAGTGTAAGGAGAGTGAGGAAGAGAGTTTATGATAAAGATAGCAACCCCACCACCAGGACGAGGCTCAGGTCTATCATACCGGAGGAGGGAATAACCAGGAAGAGATATTAAGGAATCAGCGACATCTTGAAGGAGGAAAGTTTCTGTTAAGCAGATCAAGTCTGGATTGTCAAGATGTCTGGGTTGTCAAGCAGATCAAGATGTCTACTTTAACAAGGAAATGATCATAAGAACCGATTGGAGCAGAAGAAGAGCAGCAGACATTTGCAGGGAAGTTTGTCATAACCAAGTCTAGAAGAGAAGATACTCCATTGACTGAGATCCGGGTCGGGAAATTGACAGATTGTGTCAGTCCCAATGAGTCACAGAAGTCCTTTGCTGAGCTGCCATGGCTGGTGAGAGAGGTACACACACCCAGCCAGCTGGCATGATGACAGTTGAAATCACCACATATGAGGAAGTGAGAGTTGGGATGAGTGGATAGAAGTTGGTCAATGTTGTCAGACAGGGAGATATAAATGGAGTCATCACTATTTGGAGGACGGTACAACGCACATATGAACAAAAGGTGGGATCGGAGGGGAAGCCGTAACCAGAGGTACTCCTGGGGGTGGGGTGGAGAGAGGGCAGTGCAGGGAGAGTGAGGAAGCGAGTTTTTGATAAAGATAGCAACTCCACCACAAGGATGAGGCTCAGGTCTATCATACCGGAGGAGGGAGTAACCAGGTATTAAGGAATCAGAAGACATCTTGAAGGAGGAAACTTTCTGTTGAGCAGATTACGTCTGCTTTGTCAGAAGCAACCTGTATGGAGAGATCAATCGGTTTTGAGCGAAGGCCCCGGATGTTTGAGGTCCATTCCCTGAAGGAAGAGGGATGGGGAGGACAGTGGAGGGGTAGGGTAAGATGAGGGGTTAGAGGGGGAGGTAGGGAGAGCTGTTGATAGTGTGTCGGAGATTGCAGAAGAGTGAGGAGAAAGGGAAGGATGAGGAGGACAAAAGGTTTTATGGTGATGGGATGAGGCACAGTGAGGTGGTGTTTGAGGGGGGGCAGAGCAAAGTAGAAGGTTGGAGGAGGTGGAGGTATGTGATGGAAGGGAGAGGACGTGGGGAGGTGGCAGCTTTGAGGAGGAGGAGGGAGAATTGGAGAAAGATAGTAAGGGGGGGGGGGGATTAGAAGGGGAAGGGTGGGGGGGGGAGGGGAAGTTTTGAAGGGGAAGGGTGAGGGGGGAGTTTTGAAGGGGAGGGGTGAGGGGGGAGATTTCAAGGGGAGGGGGGAGATTTGGAGGGGAGGGTGAGGGGGGAGTTCAGGAGGGGAGGGGCGAGGAAGGAGTTTCGGAGGGGAGGGGTGAGGGGGGACAATTGAAAGGGGCGTTGAGGGGGGAGTTTTGGAGGGGAGGGGTTTCGAAAGTAGTTTCGTTTCGAAAGAAAGGTAGTTTCGAAAGTGAATGATTAATGAAAAACGAATATTACAAACTGGGTTTATTGTGATTTTCAAGTCAGAGATCCGTTTGAAAACGATAGAGGTGGGGTGGAATGAAGGTGAGTTTGGAGAATGTAGAAAGGAAAGACTGTGAGAGATTTAATTATTTTTTGAAGTGGAATGATTTGATGAGGAAATTGGAAAACGCCTTTTAAATAGGAAGAAAAACAGCATGTTGTTATAAACCACTGAATAAAACACTGCAGGGGAAAGTTTAAACATATTTAAATATAATATTGTTGCAGGTCTCAGACGTCGGCTCTCCCCTTATCAAGGGGGGGTTAATCCCCTTGTCCTTTTATCTGGCCGACCCGAGTCCTGGAAGTTATACGCTCCTTCCGGTCGGTATTAGGTAGGGTTATTGGTCAATTTAGTCCCAAATACCTAATTACGAACACCGAGCGCGAAGCAGGGAAATAACTCCCGCCCGAACCACGGCGTTAGTGGACACGCCGAGCGAAGCGAGCCGCGATTCGGGCCGTTGACAGGGAATAAACCCGATTATGGCGGTTCCGATCATGCCACGTTTACCCAATGACAGAAAAGACGGATGCGATCGGATAAGAGGAAACCAAGAAAGAACAGGGCAATTTATTCACAATGTACAAGAAGGAGAAGAGGAAACGAAAGAAATGTACAGGATAGGAAGAGGAAGAAGCAGAACACAGGGCAGCCTTAGACAGTCTTATTCTTAATACCCCGGACAAACATACACACTCACACGGGGATTGTAGATGGTAGGGTGGAACAGGTAGAGGGTCCGGCGATGGCGTCCACCTCGTCCGGTCCCCGCCTCATACCGTGCAGCAGATGGAAAACGGCAGCAGCTCTCCACGTGTAGTGGAACGCGACCGGACAATTTATATAACGGGGGGAAGCTGGTACGCTGCGTATGTAATATGTGCACTATACAAAGGCGCCAAACGCCCCCTCTCCAATGTATTCCTTTGATAAGGTCCTTCTTTCATAAGCGCCACTGCATCAGTCCCGTCAATGCAACGCGTGTTCTCCCCGCAAGTCAGTCAAGGCGAGCTCTCTCACGCGGTAAGTCTTTACAAAGGTGCGCTCTCCCGATCAGTAAGTTCATGCGCGCTCTGGTAAGTAAGTCCTGTTGGTAAATGTGCTTGCTGGCAAGTCCTACGCGCAGTCCTGTAAAAGGGCTTTGCGTTCGCTTTTATAACTCACCAAGCGATCACTCCGCGAACCCCAAAGCCACGCCTGTCGGTGATCCTACCTCAGCCCTGGTTGGCTGGGCATTGCTTACCGGCCACGCCCTGACGGTGAGTTGACGTGGCCACACCTTATTTCTGGCGTTCCGCCCCCTTTCTCGGGCCTAACCTCGTGGCTTATGGCGGCGTTTGAGCGAGCTCCAGCTCAAGGCAGCGAACGCTGCTAACAAAGGCGCTTAACAAATTGGGAGGGCCATGGGCAGACTGGAGGGCGCGTAATGGCGTCGCTTGGAGAGGGAGGCTGCAAAATGAACGGAATGGGCCTACTTCTTATTTGATTGACACAACGCAGATTCAACTATTGGAAACATGGCCTTACCTATACACATACTAATGAAATAAATGAAGTCCTATGGTGGCCTACGTGTTGCTTGTGGCCTAACTATGGGGTGCAACCTTTAACCTTTTAATAATGTCATATTTACACGTGTGGGTTCTCAAAACCGCAACAATATTTAAACAAAACCGTGAAAAACAATCTGGGAAAATTCCCTGAAGTGAGGGTGTGGATCTGAGAAAGAAGGAGAAAGCCAAGCCCTCTCCCTCCCACACTTCTCCATGCTCTCAAATGTTGTGGTTGTGTGCTTCCCCTTCTCTCCCCATCTTGTCTTCCGCTCCCTCTTTTTGTATATTTTGTTTGTCTGGTTGATTTGTTTGTGAAATAAATGTTAGCTCTTTCACGAGCCTCGATTCAGTATACAAAAAAAAAAAAAAAAAAAAAAAAGGTTGAATGAGTAGGGTGGAAAACATTTATATACACTTTACTTATTTTATATACACTTATTTTATATACACACTTATACTTGTTGATGTACACTTTACCATCAGCGCTCCTTACATTTCACCTTTAATTATTACTTGAAAACATTGAAGATTTTAAAATTATGTTAGTTGGTCGTGTGCGTTATTCTCTGTCTGTCCGTTTGTTTGTTTGCATGTTAATCGCCTACAGCTTACAATATTATAAACCGATCCACGAAACTTCACGAAATGGTACAGTTGGTCATAAGAGGTCTATTTAATTTGAGGTAAAAGGTCAATATAAGCCAAAGGTCAACGACTTAGGTGGAAGTTCTAAAATCCTCAATTTTCATCCCATTGACTTGAAATTGCAACAGGATTTGCATATCAGGTCACTGAATTTAGCCACCAATTATTTTTTTAGGTCAACTTAGGCCAAAAGGTCAACATAGATGAAATTTCCAAAATTGTCAATTTTCACCTGATTGACTTGAAATTTGAAGAGGATTTGCATGTCAGGTCACTGAATTCAACCACTAATTATTTTTGAGGACAACATAGGCCAAAAGGTCAACATAGGCCAAAGGTCAACAACTTATTTTTTTTAGGATTTTGCAAGTATCTTGCGATGCATGACATATTTTTTTTTTTGCTTTTTTCTCCAAACTTTACCATTTCGACGACCAACACAGCTTTGATTTATTTATTTATGCACACTTTACCATCACAGTTGCATACACCTTGTATTATTTATTGATTCATACCTTTTTCTACAACCATTATTTATTTATTTACTTCGTTATTTTAATGTAAAATCTACACATCCCATTTTTAAGGTGCGGTTGGGGGCTGTGGTCTTGATAATAACGTGTTTTCTTTATTTTCTTTACAGGAGTGAGGCTCAGAAGAGCAAAGTAAAACTGACAGTGGAGCAAGAGAGTGAATGAATAGGAAAAGAGGAGGTCAAGCGGGGGAGAAAACACTGAAACTTTGAAGTAAGATGGATGGATTAAGAAAGATTAATGGGCGTAATAAAAATCATGCGTCAGAATTGGGGATGAAAATAGGTGGTAGTGCTTGCTTTGTGGTCTTGCATGTTTGCCTGAAAAGAGGTGGCTTGCCTGAAGCCCTGGAGGAAAAAGTGAGACAGAACAACCTATAGAAGGAGGTTCCATAAACAAGAGAAATGAAGAATAAAAGTTGAGGTGTGCATTTCGACTGGATTTTGGAAGTTTACCAGGAAGGGGTTACTGGAAGAACGCAAGCATGCTGGAGTTGCTGAGTCGGGTCAGAGGACCAAGAGAGCAGAGGCAGTAATGTTGGAGAATAGACGATAGAAAAACAAGTACAAAAAGTTTTAATTAAAACAAAAGCCGCGTCGATGTTACACAATGCCTAGATGCAGCTGTGCCTATAACGTCGATGTTATAGGCACAGGACATTCCTATTGATTCGATTACTTGATGTTATTTTTGTGCAAAGTGAAAATATATCTCGGCAATTTCCCATGTGTGGCGACGAATTTTTAATATATCTCGGCATTTTCCCGTCTTATTTCAGGCGGTGTATGACTGACCATGCCGCGATTTAAAAAAAATATATCTCGGCAATTTCCCGTGTGTGGCGACACGTGAACGAAGCTATGCTCCTCTCTCCACCTTATTGTGACGACGTATAAATTAAATATTTCATCATGACGATTGTCATCAAATGGACGAATTTTTAATATATCTCGGCATTTTCCCGTTTCTTATTTCGGGCGGTGTATGACTGACCATGCCGCGATTTAAAAAAAAAAATCTCAATGGACTTGAAGTTACAGGCCTTTGAGAATTCATTTCGTTCTATAAAGGGCAACTTTCATCGGATTTTCTTCCCGTTTTTTTTCAACCGAGTCTAAAACTATGTTAGCGACTGTGAAAAATGGAATGATATATCGAATTTGATTTGAAATAAAACTGTGTGAGAGAGGAAGACACCACGGGCCTACAAAACAGGCCTTGAAGCTATGCGAGTTAATAAAATGGTGGATATTTGTTTATATGAAGCCTCTCCCAAAATGGGTGGAGCTATGGTTCCCAGAATGGGTGGAGCTTTGAGGTTTTGTCTTCTCTGCAAGAACAAGAACAAGAAGAAGAAGAACAAGAAGAACAACAACAACAGCAGAGGGCACTCTATTAGCAGCGTCTGCGACGCGGCTAAAAATTAAATACTATGCCTGCGATGTGGGAGCAACAGACGCCATGCTTCCGCCTTATCACGGAATTCAGATCATTCATTTGAGAGCTTCAGATTTCACAGAATCTAGGAGAGTCAGACATGATGCTGGCATGCCAGCCAAAAGAGTACAGAATTGAGCTACAGATAAAGGCCTTGTTGACTGAGTTGCTGTGATTTTACAAGGATAGACTTGGATTGACGGAGGATGGCCATTGGCCAATATGCAGGTTTGGTTGGCTTTGCTACGTGCTCGGTTCAGGAAAGATCATGGCTGATGGTGAGACATGGAATTTCAAGAGACTGAATCTCTTCCAGTGGATGATCAAGAAAACAGATGGGTTTGTTTGATGATCATTCAAGAGTTCAAGAGTGAGTTCAAGTGTGAGATTAAGATTTTCCAGGAATGATGGATATGTTCCATTTATCATACGAGAGTCGAATCATTTATGGCTCAATGTGGTCGCCTTAGCCATTTCTCTGGAACATGAAGATTGAACGTGGGGATTTCGAAATATTTGAAAAATCTGACAGACGTCATCACTGAACGTGGAAGTGGTGAGGGATTGCCAGATTTCTTGAAAATCCTCATTTTTAAAGCCATCTCACTGCATTACATGACAATTTTGCATCTTACTTTCCTGATCCTCCCAATGTGAGCGCAAAGATAGTTCAAAACCAGTTTTAGATTTGACGACCTGATGGAGCTAACTGGTCCTATCCACTCGTCTCTCGCTGATCCCCAAATGATTTTACAACCTGGTATATCTTTGAAGATAAAAAAAATCTATCCGACTTCTGGTGTGATATGCTGAATCCATACCATGTGGTTCGAGATTGGCTGTTTGTGCCAGGATGGTGTTTCTGTCAACATGGTTGTGAGACCGGATTGTCATATCATTTCATGATTAAATCTAAACTTCGAAGAAGTTTGCAACTTTTGATGTGCTCTATCGAAAACTAGTCATCTGGTTGATAATAATCAGGCCCAGTGTTCACATGATGATGAAAATTTGCAATATGGCAAAAGAGACATTTCTGAAATAGCAATGAATATTAAGAAACTCCTCTTGCAGTGATCCACCACTAGAAAAGTAGTTTTTTGTTGTTGTTGTGCTTGCTGTGAAACTGTATTTGGTAATATAATTATGCTCGTAATCAAGATCTTATTATTCCGTCATGCTCTGAGATTCTATTTTCTCAAACTTGTTCACTTCTTGATCTTGGATGGGACATGGTCAATGCCACTGAGCAAAAGTAATGCACATATTACCTATAACGGCACTCGTAGAGCGCATAGTCTTGCTCACGCATTCATTCTTAACAAAAATGCCATCGTTAACTGAAAACGCCACTATTATGGCCCAATGCTATTATGACCCATATACCCGTATCATCCATGCACCCGATCATGTCACTTAGTTTCATGGCATGGGATATGTACGTCATCTTACTATAATTCACCAAATGTCCGTCTGTCCGCCTGTTCCCAGGTACCACAAAAACAGCTGAACCGATCGCAACGAAATTTTGGGTGGGTAATCCTGGGACGCCCTGGAGTAAAATAGGCTATATTGGTTTTCCAATTTTTCAAATTTATAATTTTTCCAATTTTCCAGTTTTTCCAAACACGATGGAATCATATTTACCGATATGAACAGTGATGTAGCTTTTATTGAAATTCTACAAATACTGTTTAGATTTTGATGATTTGTGTGTGATATGATTTAACGGATGTTTATATAAATCATTTAAAATAAAAAAAGCCTTCAATTTCTGATATTTTGTCTTTTTATTTGGGCCTCCCAATTGAAGCCCTGCCCGTAGGGCGGGTACCGTTGCTAGTAGATTTAATTCTTCCCTCACATCTGGTCATCGATCAGATATATGAAGTCTCAGATTTTTTTGGATAAAGATTTTAATTCAAGCAATTATGGCTGGAATACCACTTCACGGATGACATCATCATTATCACCTGTATACCACATGGGAAGTTGATGATGATATGCCGTTTCATTTTTTTTCGTTGAGTGGTTTCGGAGAAAATCATGTCCAAATGTTTTACTTTAATCCAATATGGCTGCCATACCATGTGACCTATGATGTCAGAGTTAGCAATAAAATATTCTCAATGTGGAGTCCTTCCTAAGTTTCAAGTTTTGCATCAATCGGACAAGCAGTTGCAGAGAAAACCATTTATGAAGCGAAGATATATTGATGTGGACACAGACAGACAGACAGGGGCATTGCAATAGTCTCTTATCCCCTTCTGGGCGAGACTAATAAAGGTTGAAAACCCCTGGCTGAGAGGGGTGGGTTACTGTATGACACTGTTGGTCGTTTGCAAAATGGAATAGAGGGTTTTTCAGAGTATCAGAGAGGTCATTGATATAGATGAGGAACAATATTGGGCCCAAATTAATGCCTTCGGGATCTCCAGCCTCCAATGGGAGAGGGTTCCATTGACAGCAACACATTGACTGCATGAGTGGAGGAAATCAGAAATCCAAGAATGTAAGCTGCATTCGATGCCACAGGTGCAGCACTTGGAAAAGCAAAGCAGGATGCCAGACTGTGTCGAATGCCCAAGATATGTCCAGGGAGATGGTCCTAACCTCTTGTTTGAGATTCAGGGCCTCCAACCATTGGTGAGAGAGGAGCAGAAGCATGCCCATAGTTGGGTGACTGGGATGGAATCTAAACTGATGGTCAAAATCAGGTTGTTTAAAAAAAGGAAAGATGACATCAGAAGCGATGAAAGATTCCATGACATTGCTTGTAGTTGGAAGCAAGGTCACTGGCCTATAGTTGGTAGGGTCTGCTTTTGCACCCTTCTTGTGGATGGGAGTGATGCATGCTGATTTCCATGCAGATTGGACACAAAATATGACAGACTGAATAGGGAAGATAGAGGGTGAGCAAGAATGGCAGAGCAGGATTGAGTATATGGACACTGATGCCATCTGGGCTCATTGCCGAAGCAGCGAAGCAGGGTCAAGGCTGGCTATAACTGTTTCCACTTTCTCAGGTGAGAACGATGCAGATTCTGGTTGACAGTGGGTATCCCTGGTGTTGGGCTAGCGGCTAGGGTGCCGGCTTAGGATCCTGGGTTCGAATCTCAGTCGATCGCCGAATTAATGCCAGGGGGGTTGACTCAGCCTGTCATCCTTCCGAGGTCGGCTAATTGAGTACCAGTTCACTGGTAATTCCCTGTTTGTTGTTGAAGGCGGCAAAAAGGGTTGGCGTCAGGAAGGGCATCCGGCCGTAAAACATTGCTTCAAAAAGGGGACCAAAAAAAAAACAACAACTACCACGGTCCCCGAAAAGGCCAACCCCCGCTTTGCGGGGAAAAATGGCCTCTAAACGGTGGTTTAGTGGGTACATCGGGCAATCGGGGTAGGATGGGTACAGAACGGGATGGTTTGGGTACAGAAGATTTGGAGGCAAAGACAGTTGAGGCATTCTAACTTATATTTGGCATAGTTTGCAGTACTGTACTTCCATTTGAAGGGAGGGATGGAGGGGGAGCATACACCAGACGTACTAGACAAGGCATCACCATGACTAGGAGGATGGAGACTGCTTGGAGAGTTCAGCCTTGACTTTTGTAAGATGGCTTGCCTAAGGTGGACACGTACTTATTGGAGCATTGCAGAATTAATTAAAGTTACCTTCCGTCAGGTTGGCTTCCCATGCTGATAAAAAGATGCTTGACTGCAACTGCATCCCCACGAGATTCAGTGGACCAGGATGTAGAGTAGGGGTTCGCACATGCAGGGTCATGACCCGAACTTGAAAAAAACCCCTCAAAATCCTGGCTTTCTTCCGACAAATTTTATCTTATCGTTCCGGTACCATTTGAGTCGTGGGGAGAACGTGATTTCAAACTTTGGGTTGTGGACAAAAAAGTTTGGGAAGCACTGGTCTTGCTGGAGGATGGATAGGATAGCTTCAGACGGGCCGGGGTAAACAGACAAAAAGTAGGTGAAGGTATTCCCAGGTGGAATCAGTCAGGTGCTGTGGATATGGTGGTCAATTCCTTTATGTTGCAAATTTGTCACAACCGTCTATTTGGGCTGATACGAGTATTAAATGCCTCTCCTGCCGATCCACACGGCTCTGCTCACGGCACGGTTAAGATGGACCACCCGAGCCTCGAAAAGCTTATGGAGGAGATCCGTGGGAGGCAGCGTCTCCATTTTCAAATTAAATTAATGCATTTCAACCTTTACTGAGGATTACAATTTGCACAGGTTATAATTGGTTAATATTTAATGAGTAGATTACAGGTGGTTAAATAACCTGCCTGATGCAAAGGCTTCTTGGTTTTGGTACCTTGCGTGGTTTGTAATAATGACAGGCCATGCAAATATTATAAACTCACTGAACCAAACATTTTTGGCGGGGCGGGATCAGCAGCGCGCGACGGCGGGAGCTTTATAAGCGGAGCAGCGACGTCTCGAGCCCACGGGACCTCCAGGCAGCTCCGCTCCCTGGGGTGGTCTCGCCATTTGCCGATACCTTTTGTTTCACGTGCTCCGTCTCCGGTCGACTGCGAGCGGTCATCTCGATCCCGAAGAACCCACCACCGGATGGCTGCTTGAAAAGCTTCGGGCAGATTGGACTAGGGTGGGGTACGGGCGGAGGGGAGAAAGGGGGGACAGTAGAGGGGGGCGGGGGACGCAGGAATGCGCGTGAGAGTTCGGTGTCCAGGGTCCTGTGGGTTCGCAGCGACTCCTGGGACTCGACCCTGCAGGACCGTCCCACTGCTTCTACTGCTCCTGCTTCTCGCTCCCCCTGCTTGGTGCAGCTGGTGGTACGTACGTAACGTGCACCGAATACGCCAAACACCACAAAGTACTCGGCACGCACGCACCAGGCAGGCTTCCCCTTGAGCTTCAAACGAACATGAGACGTATTAGATACGCGATGGATTAAATATTTCAAACACACACATTCTGTATGCAAGTAGATACGATATACCTGTGCGATTCGACAAAGGCTCGAGTTTGTAAGGCTTCCTGCAATTAATTGTGCAGATTTTCGAGGATCAGGAAGTCAGGAGCCTGACATGAAAAAATAGCAATGATTTGTTTTCTTTTTACGATCAGTCTTTAAAAAGTTATACAATAGCCTAATCATCAATCACCTTGTTTTGTAATGGGATTAGTGAGAAATATTATATACGACATACACACACACACGCGCACGGAAACAGAAAGGAAAATAAATGCTTTTATTATGTTGTAACTTTTCTATTTGACACCAGAATGACATGGAACTGGCTTAATATTGTGTACAAAATAACAATAACTTTTCATTTAAACACAAATTACAAAAAAAAAAAACTTTTCAATAAATATTAACATAGGAAACATATCTAACCCTTTCTGTAACACTATATATATATATATATATATATATATATATATATATATATATATATATATATATATATATATATATATATACATACAGTATATATATATATACATACAGTATATATATATATATATACATACAGTATATATATATATATATATATATATATATATATATATATATATATATATATATATATATATATATATATATATATATACATACAGTATATATATATACTGAAACGCAAAAGAAACTTACCACCTTTGAAACCTTTAAATATCAACAATAACACTGCGTGTAGTAAATGTGTGAACTTATTTGTGGACAATAGTGTCCTCACTGTCAGACAAAACAGTCACGGATGGTCACTTGAACCTTCAATGGTCACTTCATAGCACAGCTGTTGGACAGCCGTTTTGACTGTCAGTGATTAGCCAAGGGGTACGGGATGATTTTAATGAGCTGCACGTGATGTCTTGATATTGGCTTTAAAAAGGCCAGTGCAAAATGGGCATTTTGACCGAAAGATTTGACCATTTTGACCAACTTCAAAACGACCGAAAACGCAAAAGAAACTTACCACCTTTGAAACCTTTAAATATCAACAATAACACTACGTGTAGTAAATGTGTGAACTTATTTGTGGACAATAGTGTCCTCACTGTCAGACAAATCGGTCACAGATGGTCACTTGAACCTTCAATGGTCACTTCATAGCACAGCTGTTGAACAGCCGTTTTGACTGTCAGTGATTAGCCAAGGAGTACGGGATGACTTTAATGAGCTGCACGTGATGTCTTGATATTGGCTTTAAAAAGGCCAGTGCAAAATGTGCCTCGTGCCTCGTGCCTGCCCTCTGCTTGGTCCCGGCTCTGCTCCTGGCTTCACCTACCTGGCTCCTTCATTTCCTCGGGCCCGCTCTCATGGGTTGGGACCATTGTTTCACCTCCTCAACCTTGGCCTCGTCTCGTCTCTCTGCCCCTGCCTGGCATGGCTCTGCGGTACTCCGCCGCAAGGCTCCTTCTGCTCAATACCCGCTCCACCCCATCATGCATCTCTGCAATCAAATCCCACGGACTCCTGCGACGACCCAGATACATTCATAGAGGCTCCGGTCGTAAGTTTGTTTATTTACAAACAGGTCACTTCATTCCCGTACTCTGGTCGGCTCAGCGCACTCCCACTCATCGTCTCAGCGCACCTGGTCACAGCAACGCACACGATCGCACCTCCTGTCTGCAAACCCTAGCTAAATCACCTGAGTTCATCCCCACCATACAAAGCAACATCAAGCTCACCCTGTTCAATACCCGGTCCCTCAACAACAAAAGCCTCATCCTGAACGACTACATTATAGAAAATAAACTGGACTTTCTCTGTCTCACTGAAACCTGGCAACAACCTCTGGACTACTCACTCAACCTCACTACACCCAATGGATATTCTTACATCAATAAACCACGCTCGGAGGGCCGAGGTGGTGGAATTGCCGTAATTGACCGACAGGACATCAAGACCAGCCTCATCTCCATCTCATCTGCTCCACCATTTGAACACCTGGCTTTTAAACTCTCTGGTCACACACAGTCAGTCATGGCTGTCGTCTACCACCCTCCCAAACCACACCCATCATTCCTGTCTGACTTCTCCTACTTTCTGACCCAGCTCTGCTCCCTCTCCCCCTCAATCCTCCTCCTCGGTGATTTCAATATCCACATGGACTCCACTGACTCCACAATAACCACTGACTTCACTGATTTACTCACCTGCTTTAACCTCACTCAACATGTCAACTTTCCTACCCATAACCGTGGGCACATTCTGGACCTTGTCTGCTCTACTGGATTAATTTTGCACCATCTCTCTGGCTCCGACCTCACCCTCTCTGACCACGTAGCCATCACTATGACCATCAACATCCCCACCCCAGCACCAAGGCATTATCGCACTATCAACTTCCGTAAGCTAAACGCTCTTTCACCTACCTCATTCTCATCCACCCTCTCTGAAAAAATGTCCACTTCTCCCTTCGTTGACCTCCACACCCCTTCTGACCTCACTGACTACTACAACCACACTCTCTCCTCCTGCCTTGACCAGCTTGCACCTATAAAAACCAAAACAGTTTCTTTCACCCATTCTGCTCCCTGGTTTACCCCTGAACTCCGCCTGATGAAAACTCGTGCTCGCCAACTTGAAAGACTCCGCAATAAAACAGGTCTCACAATTCACTCCCAAGCCTACAAGGACCACCTACAACACGACAAAGATGCCCTCTCCCACGCCCGCTCCGCCTACTACTCTCAAATTATCCACTCTGGCTCTGGAAACCGAAAAGCACTCTTCTCTACAATAAACAAACTCCTCAGCCCCCTGGACACCACCACCCAGTCATTCACAGTAGACAACTGCATCTCTTTCCTTTCAATCTTCCAAAGCAAAATTGACAACATCGACAGCAGCTTAACCACCACCGCACCTGCTCCCCCTCAAACCACCTGCCCCCCCTTATCCTGCCAACCCCTGTCTCAGTTCTCCCCAGTCTCCCCTACTGACCTCTCTGAACTCCTCATAGGAATGAAAACTGCCACCTGCACTCTTGACCCCATCCCCTCCAGCTTTGTCAAGGCCTCCCTTCCTGCTCTCTCTCCACTTATCACTGCAACAATAAACTCCTCCCTGTCTACAGGCATCGTCCCACCATCCCTCAAAATTGCTGCTGTTACCCCCATTCTGAAAAAAACCTGGACTCAACCCTGACACCCTAAACAACTTCAGACGCATCTCCAACCTACCCTTTCTGTCAAAAGTTTTGGAACGCGCTGTAGCCACTCAACTTAAACATCACCTCTCTGCCAATAACCTGTATGAAACATTCCAATCCGGATTCCGCTCTAACCACAGTACTGAAACTGCTCTCCTCAAAATCACCAACGACCTTCTCCTCTCCTCTGACGCTGGCAACCTCAACATTCTCATCCTCCTCGACCTCAGCGCTGCTTTTGACACCATCAATCACACCATCCTCCTCACCCGACTTGAAACCACCTTTAACATTACCGGCACTGCCCTCTCTTGGATCAAATCATACCTCTCCGACAGACGCCAGTTCATCTCCATCAATAACTGCAAATCCCCCACTGCTCCCCTCCCCCAAGGTGTCCCCCAAGGTTCAGTTATTGGCCCCCTCCTCTTCATCCTGTACCTGTCGCCCCTTGGTCACTTAATCCGCCGTCATGGTCTCCAATTCCACTGCTTCGCCGATGACATCCAGCTTTTCATCTCCACCAAGTCCATCTCCACCGCCACCCACTCTATCCTGACAAACTGTATCACTGAAATAAAATCCTGGCTTCAAATCAACTTCCTCAAACTTAACTATGATAAATCTGAAATAATCATCATTGGCCCAAAAACGCTCACCAAATCCACCCATAACTTTGCCCTCAACATCGACGGTTTCCCAGTATCCACCCCCCCTCACATCCGGAATCTTGGCATCATCTTTGACCAAACACTCTCCTTCGACAAATACACTAAACAGATCACAAAGACAGCCTTCTTTCACCTGAAAAACATCGCCCGTCTCCGTCCATCCCTCTCCTCCACGGCTGCAGAAACCCTCATCCACGCCTTCATCACCTCCCGTCTGGACTACTGCAACAGCCTCCTCTTTGGTTCACCCTCAATAATCATCAATAAACTCCAATACATTCAGAACTCTGCTGCCCGTCTACTCACCCATTCCCGGACCCGTGACCACATCACCCCCGTCCTTTACAAGCTTCACTGGCTCCCCATCCCCCAGAGAATCCAGTACAAAATCCTCCTCTTGACCTACAAAGTCCTCCATAACCTGGCCCCATCCTACCTGACTGACCTCCTCTCCAGACATTCCCACCCGCAACCTCCGCTCTGCTGGTACCAACCTCCTGACCCCCCCCCCCCCCCCATGCGGACCAAATTCAGATCCTGGTGGGACAGGGCCTTCTCCATCGCTGCTCCCACCCTCTGGAACTCACTACCTCACACCATCAGAGACTCCTCCTCACTCGCCACATTGAAAACATCACTCAAGACCCACCTCTTCAACACTGCATTCAACATTTAACCCAAAGCATTTAACCCCTGACTATCTCTTCTCCTTCTCCTTCTCCCCTTCCTTTTGCTTTGATTATTTACCTGTTGATTTTTGTCTTTTTGCACTTGTTTTTTTGTACTCTGTCAAAGCGTCTTTGGGCTTCTTGAAAAGCGCTATATAAAATAAATGTATTATTATTATTATTATTATGATATATATTAGGGTGGTCCACAGATACAGTCACGTGATAATGTAAATACACCCCATGTGAAGTTTTGACTTTTCAACATAATTCAACATACAGCTATTTGATCTCATTTCAACAATATTGATAGATAAAGGTGATATAATAGAACAAATATCATGAAACATTTACATTTTGTAGTCCATTGTATAATTTAAATAAACATAAATGCAAATTTCGCATGTGGAAAAAGTAAGTACACCCTTGGCTCTAATCGGTGGTATTGCCCCCTTTGGCAGAAACAACCTTAAGTAGGCGTTTCTTATAACTGTCTACCAGTCTCTGACATCGACTGGGAGAAATTTTTGCCCACTCCTTCATGCAGAATTTTTTCAGCTGTGCGATGTTTGAGGGGTTTCTTGCATGCACAGCTCGTTTCAAATCCCCCCACAACATCTCGATGGGATTTAGATCCGGGCTTTGACTTGGCCATTCCAGAACCCTCCATTTCTTTATTTTCAGCCTTGCCTTGGTGGATTTACTGGTATGTTTAGGGTCATTGCCTTGTTGCAAGGTCCACCTTCGGTTGAGCTTCAACTTTCCGACAGATGGCCTCACATTATCCTCAAGCACCCTCTGGTACAATGAAAAATTCATAGTTGATTCTATGATGGTGAGCTGCCCAGGCCCGGATGCAGCAAATCTGCCCCAAACCATAATATTTCCACCACCATGCTTTACAGTTGGTATCAGGTTCTTGTGGTCAAATGCTGTCTTTGGTTTTCGCCATACATGTCTTCTGGTACTGTGGTCAAATAGCTCTACCTTTGCCTCATCTGTCCAGAGCACATTGTTCCAGAAGTGCTGGTCTTTGCCGAGGTGTTCATTGGCAAACTTTAGTCTTGCCCTGATGTTCTTTCTGGACAGCAAAGGTTTCCTCCTGGCACACCTCCCATGTAGATCAAATTTGTGCAGCCTCTTTCTAATGGTAGACTCGTGCACTTTGACATCAACAGTGGCAAGAGCTACCCTAGGTCCCGTGATGACATTCTGGGGTTCTTGGAGACTTCTTTCAGCATCTTGCGGTCTGCTCTCGGGCTGAACTTGCTGGGGCGGCCTGGCCTGAACAAGTTGGCAGTTGATTGGAATCTTCTCCACTTGAAGATGATCTTTCGGACAGTCGAATGATTGATTTCAAATTGTTTGGAGATCTTTTTAAATCCCTTCCCAGACTCATAGGCATCTATAACCTTCTTTCTGAAGGCCTCAGAGAGCTCTTTTGATCTAGGCATGGTGACGCCGCACACTTCAACAACAAAGAGTTAACGAAACTAAATGTCTGAGGTTTAAATAAGACAGGTTCCTCCAAGATCCTCTCTAACGATGTTCTAATCATTTGCACCTGAGCTGGTGCACCTGATTCTAATTTTAGGTATTTGAAGTAGTGATAAATGTAAGGGTGTACTTACTTTTTCCACATGCGAAATTTGCATTTATGTTTATTTAAATTATACAATGGACTACAAAATGTAAATGTTTCATGATATTTGTTATATTATATCACCTTTATCTATCAATATTGTTGAAATGAAGATCAAATAGCTGTATGTTGAAATATGTTGAAAAAGTCAAAACTTTACACGGGGTGTCCTTACTTTTTCACGTGTCTGTATTTGTAATATTTAATATTATTACAAATCCATGCTCCACAAGGCTGCCCTTGTTCCTATGTTTATAAAGATTATATGAACCAAATATTGAGGTCAATTGGAACTTATTTAGAGGTTGCTCAGAAAATAACATTTTTAATTTATCCTGTTTTTTTCAGATGGCAGAAACTCGCAGCTGTTCCACAGTTTGGTTGCTGGGCAAGTCTGAAAAGGAAATAATATGTGGGGGACTACCAACCAAAGGACACACATTGCAGAAAATGGTGTACCATCACATACAAGAACACCATACAGTTCGTGAAAGTGCCAAACTTAGTGAACAAGCTGTGTGTGCATACTGGGAGAAAGCACGAATTTCAGTGCAGAGAGTAGATTCGTGTGAGCGCCAACTTTTGAAGTTGTTTGATGCCGAACAAACTGGTAAAGAAAAATAGAACCAAGACATTCGAAAACTATAGAGTGAAGGAGCAGATGTTCAAAGATGATCTTCAATCCCTCTTCGATATCTCACCAAATGATGCGCTTGAGAAAATGACGAATGAAGAAGACAAAGCATTCCTTATCATGCAGCGTGAGGATCCCTCAAGTTCACGTATGGGATCTGTGGACAACACTGGCAGTGAAGGAGAGAAAGCGTATCAGGCTTCAAGCGGGCTCCAAAGCCAAACAATCTTCATAGAATAGATGATAAAGCCTTCAGGCTTTCTGACTCAGTGGACACCTACATCACAAGTCGATCTCTTGAATTATTTGGTGTTGTCATCTCAGAGTCTGACAAAGACGTATCACTGAGTTTTCTGGAAAAGGAGCCACACCTCTGGAACACAGACAACTCATACCAAGAGCTTGAGAAGAAGATACGCAGCATGAAGGTTATCAATGACTGTGCTGAGCGAGGTGTTGCTCTCATCCAAACTTTCCATGACACTCTGACCAAGAAAGAAGAGCAGAAGCAATTTGTGTTGAGAGTTGTGAAACTTCATCGTGAAAACTTTCCAGTGTCAACCAAAGCCATCTTGTCCAAGAAGTAGTAGTGGGGCAGATTTGTGAAATGATTGTGGGTTTTGTAGTAAAAGCACCAAAATTGGCATATATGATGTTAAGGACCTACTAATTGATTTTAGATATAGTACCAAGCAGGATTTTTTCCGAGAAGCCCATAAAGTGGAAATATCCAAAATGGCCGCTGGCCGATTCGAAATATCTGTTAATTGTCATATCTTTATGAATAGTCAACGCAGAAACCTGAATGAAGTGTCTTTTTGTATGTTTCTGTCCATGACGAATCCAATGGAACCATTATTTGCTTTGAAAAATGCATATAAATCAATATAATGGTCAATTTCAGGTTGAAATTCAAGATCGCCACCATTCGATTTGTCGATATCTAGCAAATGTCATATTATACACAGTAATTCATATCACACCATGGATGAAGTATGTTGTAGATTTATTCACATATGTCAGACAAAATGGCACCACTAATTAAGAAAAGCTGAATTCATAGTGACCAATGGCAATGCCAAGTTCTATGATATCGACCAGATACATAAACAGTCGACTTTACTTTATCATTTATACTACGAGTTGCAAATTCTAAATCATATTAAGATGGAGGAAAAAATACCACAAACTAAGTGACATTATATAGATCTACACATTTGTATCCAATGCATATATACTCTATGCATTATCTATCTATAATTCCAGTAATCTCTGTCTGTACGTTTGTACGTTTGTACGTTTGTCTGTTTGTCTGTGACCGCTGTTTCTCGACAACTACCGGTCCGATATACTTGAAACTTGCCAGGTATATTGCTGGGGACCCGAGGATGTGCCTTTTCAAGGTTTGAAATTAATCGGACAAGTACTTACCGAGCTATGGCGATTTAGCCGTTCGCCGTTCGCTTTGCCGTTGCGAATGGACCAAACCATTCATGTAAATAGAGGGGGGGGGGGGGGGGTTCTGTGGTCGTTCGCTTTGGCTTTGCGAATGGACCAAACCATTCATGTAAATAGAGGGGGGGGTTCTGTGGTCGTTCGCTTTGGCTTTGCGAATGGACCAAACCATTCATGTAAATAGAGGGGGGGGGGGGGGTTCTGTGGTCGTTGCGAATGGACCAAACCATTCACATCGAATCATCGAATCACATCGAATGGACCAAACCGTTCGCTTTGGACCAAACCATTGCATGTAAATAGAGGGGGGGGGGGGGTTCTGTGGTCGTTGCGAATGGACCAAACCATTCATGTTTTTTTTTTTTTTTTTTTTGGCAAGGAACGGGCACCCACGTACGGGCACGTCCTAGCTTATATATAGTACGGGCATGCCCTAGTACATTAAATAACACCTCCCATACCATACATCATTACATTGTTGCCGATTACTTTGAACAACACCATGAATTTTGCACTTTTCAAGTTTCTGCTGGTTCATTTATAGAATATTTACCCAGCGTCGAGCCTTAAACATATTCACACTTCTGTGTTGATTATGACATGTTGGACATTGGGTTTAGATATTAAGTAGTACTTAATAAATACACTCTGGCTGAAACATTTCCCTCAGTGCGAAAATGTGTATGGTTTTTCTCGAGTGTGGATGTTTATGTTACATTGAAACAACTATTAGTTGCTCTCATTGTGGTCACAATTACCACTGCAACGACAGAGTGATGTACATTTAAGAGCAGCTCTAACACACTTGCATAGTCCCCTACAACCTTTCTGGCACCCACACCTGAGCAACTCGGAACAAGATGCCACTGCCTCTGGTAATACCGTCCATAATGGTTGCCAACCCTGTGTGGCACTCTTCTGCCAACCACATGTCTCTGGTGATGGAAGTACAGGACAACGGACAAGTGCCTGTCCCCACACATGTCCACCTTGGTATACTGCCCGTTTTGTGTGCTGTAACAGTGCTCCTCTGGTGGGTGGTATGGTGTCGATGGACCTCGCTTTTGTAGTGAAGATGTGTTTCCTAGCTGAATCAACGTTAGATTCTGTGCATGTGCGGTCGTACAACAGGACGGCATACTTCTCGAGCACAGACATGCAATCATTGAGCGACGTCGGGTCCGTTAGCAAGGTAGAGAATACTGGTGTCACTTCAGTGAAGGACTTCCATGTGTCGAACGCAGTCTTTTTCCCCCGACCAGCGAATGACGACACCGTATCACAACCAGTGAAGGCGTGAAACATAGGAAGTGCACGTGCCTTCTCACTACCAAGCTCAGTGCCGATATCGTGGGCAGGAATGTACCTCAGGTGCTTTCCAGTGCCAAAAGCAACCCAAATTTCAGTGTTTTCAAGGCGTGCCACAGTAGACACTGCCAGGACGAGCACGTCTGTATCCACAGCACGCAACATGATTCGGCGATACCCTCTCCTTGCTGCATCAACTGTATGAAGGAGCATCCGTGTGTCTGCCTCCTCATGCATACATGGTGCTAGAGATGAGATGTCCTGGTGAACTCTCGTACAGAGCACATTCTGACCGCATGTTTTCACATCCTTTTCCGCAGAAAGATGTTCTACAACCTAAATTGGCAAAGAAAAGAAGCTAGATTAAATTTCATGTCATTGATATTGTGTAGTTTACAATCGATTCTACATGTATATGGTTTTTTTAAAAGCCAGTGAAATACTGAAAGCTTACCTGGTGTGCCAAGAAGTCGAATAGTTCTGTCTTGTTGTCTGCCAATCTCAAGAACTCTTGCCAATTTCCTGGGATCATGTTGGATGGTGCAACATGCCGCCGAACACCTTTTCCTCGATTCTCTCTCGCAGTGGTCTTCAGACTCTCTTCCAGGTACACATCCCAAATTATGTCAATTCTCATCACGTTGCGCAGCTGTGCTTTGACATAAGGCAGAAATACCTGTGTAGCATATTCTTGGAACGTTTTGATGCCAATGGGCCTGAGCATGTTGATGATTGCAGCACCATCCAATATGATGACATCAACTAATGGAGCATCCCCACATGATGTGCAGCACCTTTCCAGACATTCAACAAGATCAGACTTCAACCCAAACCTTAGTTTTCCCAGCTGCGACAATGACGGAGGGTAGGCATGATTCTCATGCTGGAAGAAATTGTCCAAGTCTCCGTCACGGGTTTGACAGGCAATGTACAGTCTGGAAAACAATGCACAGTCACTCTTGAGTGATGTCACGATCTGTTTCGCTTTGGACGGAACTCGACATGGTGGTCGGCTGAACAAAGGCATCTGATTTTTACATATGGGATCAGATACTGGTGTAATTCGCTCCATCACTCGCTCAGTCATGTACTTGTCATACTGTTCCTGGCCTGTCTTCTCTATCGCACGCACAGTTTGGACAACAGCTGGATCAGCAACATCTCGGCTGTCAAGTACCAGGAGGTCATCACTCTCTTCCATGAATGGATTTCCCATGTCTTCTATGACTCGAACAAGAGCAGCAGTCTCCTTAGCAAATGCGACCCATTTCCATTTTCGCAATATCCATTTTCGCAATCAACCTTTGATCCTGTATTTTTAGTGCACATTGCCTAACCATATGTGTTAGTTTTGGTGTCATCGCTTCATGCAGAGGCGCCATCTCCGTTCCAGATTCATCACAGAAGAAGCATTTTGAATCTTCTGGAGAATCTCTGTGTTCAGCCTGCCTTAACATGTATGGTATTTCTCCAGGGGTATTGGTACATGCAGTTGGAAGTGAAGCTAGTTCAACTCTGGCGAGACGACTGGCACAGCACTTCAAGCGGCATGATGCATGCCATTGGGCATGATTGCGTGCCAGTGTGTGTCCAATACCGTCTCCTTCATCAAGCCTACTTGTGTCGAAAGGTAATGGCTGGCTGTCCAAATTGAGAAAACTGTTCAAGTTATCACCGAGAGTATGATATCCAGCACCGACGTCGGGACGTTTTGATTTGGCTGGACAGTTCAATGGTTTGTCTGAACGTTCCTGGCATAAAGCACAAAGACTCCAGTCAATAGGTTCATTTGTGGCTGCAGGTGATCTTAATGTCTCTCTATGAACAAGCTTGCACTTCTTGCGTGTCGACATGATTTCAGTCACTTCTGTTCAGTCACCTACAACAAAAAAAACATTAATATTATAACGACAATAACCTATTTCGTTTTCCCACACCTAATTACTACAAGATCCTGCAAGGCACGATGGACAATCTAAGCCAAACGATGATGCAATGAGGTGAGGGTATCATTGTATTCCTCCTGTTTGGAAAGACATATTCATACGATATACATATTTTGGGGAAGATATGACACTCGGTATGGGTGCCACATGACACAAATCACAACCATGTTATTGTTTTTTTTATTGATGGTGCGACTGTGGCTGAAATATGTATACTGTCTAATATATAAAATACACTTCATCCATGGTGTGATATGAATTACTGTGTATAATATGACATTTGCTAGATATCGACAAATCGAATGGTGGCGATCTTGAATTTCAACCTGAAATTGACCATTATATTGATTTATATGCATTTTTCAAAGCAAATAATGGTTCCATTGGATTCGTCATGTACAGAAACATACAAAAAGACACTTCATTCAGGTTTCTGCGTTGACTATTCATAAAGATATGACAATTAACAGATATTTTGAATCGGCCGGCGGCCATTTTGGATATTTCCACTTTATGGGCTTCTCGGAAAAAATCCTGCTTGGTACTATATCTAAAATCAATTAGTAGGTCCTTAACATCATATATGCCAATTTTGGTGCTTTTACCACAAAACCCACAATCCTTATGGATATTTACACAAATCTGCCCCACGATAGGCAATGTTTTGAAACACAAGCTTCTGAAAACAGTTATGTAAAATCATTCAAATGATGTGTATTCTGATGTTTAATTTGTTTTAATTGTTCTGATAGATTTGTTTTATCGTCTCTGATAGATATTTTATATTTTCTGATGGATGATTTTTTTTTTCCGATAAATGATTTATTGTCAAATTAATACATGAATGTTTAATCTACTGTTTGTTTTTAATCTTAATTTGACTATATGAATGAACATTGAACAATGAACAATTGAACATACGTGCACATTGTACAATGGTACATTGTGCATAATTATTTATTAGTTTACAAACAAACAACAACAATAACAATAATAAATAATTTGAGTAATTGAAAATAGATACTTATCTCTGAATTGATGTATGATGCTAAAAATTCTGTATCTTATTATTCATTAAAATTTAAAAACATTTTGAGCAACTTCTAAATATTGTTCAATCAAGCTCAAATTTTCACCACAAACTATTTTCTTCAATAGGAATAGGAGCAGGCTTGTGGAGAAATGAAAATCCAATCCTCAAATTTTTGGACCGCCCTAATATATATATATATATATATATATATATATATATATATATATATAATGTATATATGTATGTATGTATGTATGTATGTATGTATGTATGTATGTATGTACGTACGTACGTACGTACGTGTATATATATATATATATATATATATATATATATATATATGTATATGTATATGTATATGTATGTTGTTACGGACGCGGTTTAGATGTTATTTACCGAGCGGTGGTATTGCCGCGACCGAACAGTTATTCCCCGACTAGACCCCGATTCCACCCAGACGTTGACCAAATCGCGCTATGCCAAATCAATGATAGAAAGGACACGACGACTGGGAAAGAGGAAACGACGCAAGGGGTACAGTTCTCAAGACCTCCGGAGGAGGGTATAATTACAGTGGTGGAGAAAAGGGGGTAGATTACACGGCAGAGTGAGGTAAAAGACACAGAAGAGATGGGCACTTAAATACAATCTTATCCAGCCCAGACAGACCACAGACAAACGGAACAAGGCTGACTTACACAGGGATTGATGGCAGGGAGGGACAGGTAGTTCGATGGCACAAGGTGCACCTTGGCTCGGGGACAGGATAAAGCACGGTCCAGTCCAGAAGATGCGGGGAGGCCTCACAGCGCTCGGAAGGGACGTCTCTCTTGCTTCAAGCTCAGCGCGCATCTGACGTCACCTCCCTCTTCCTGCGCATGCTCAGCGGGGAGTGACACGCCCTCGGCTGGTTGGCTCCGCCCCCCTGGGGCCGGTCCGCCGCTTCCATTGGGTGCGGGGGTTACCGGGCTCCGCCCTTGACGAGGAGCTGACAGGGAGCCCCTATTTGGTAACCCCGTCGAGCACATGTTCGATGGCGGCTCGTTGGGAAGGCCTCGTGCCCTCCCAACACCCCCTACCAACCAAGCCGGAGTGAGGACGCACACTCCCTGTGCACGCCGCTGCCGCTGCCGTTGCTGTTGTTGTTGTTGTTGTTGCTGAACCGTGAGGAAGAGCTGCGGGGAGGTATTGGGAGGTCCTAAACTTCCTAACGGTGCCATACAATCACATTCTGGTGCAACGAAGGGTCAGAATTAATGGAAACGAGTCCTTAACTGACATAGACTAAGAATAACTAGCAAGATGTCCTATAGTTGTCTTACATGAGATGCGGTGAACCTGGGCACGACATTTAATGGGGGAAATAGGGGGAGGTCGGGTCTACAGAGTGTTGTTTACAGAAAATGGGACTAGGGAATGGGGGATTGGGGATAGTTGGGAAGTATTGAGGAAATAGGGGAATATTTACAAGCGGATATGGATGGATGCAAATCCCATATCCGCAACATTGCACCCTTCTCTACCTCGGGGCGTCCCGACCCGATAAATTTTTACCTACTTTAGTGTGGCACTCAGATGTAGTTCCCTCTACTATTAACTCAACCCTGAGTGCGACAGTTTTACAGATGTTCACAAATGAGTAAATATGTCCCCCTGCGACGTTGCACCCTTCTCCTAACAGAAACACACCCACAGGATAACCGAATCGCGGAAAGCATCCTCAAACTAAACATACAGCCGGTAGGGAGCATCATTTATACAAGACTGATATTTACACTACGATCCAGGACCTGTTCTTTGAGGAACACATGCATATGTTATGCAGAGGGAGAGCACGCATGCCAGCATCGATACACCAACCCACGAGTGCCCTGTAGCCCTACGGCCTTTAATAATGTGCAGAGCACCCCGTCCAAGCACCAAAAGCACCACCCCATTACGCACAGTCAGCACCATCCGGTGCACCAATAAAGTGTTCAATAACAATGCACCATCAAGTGTCCATGGTCACCGGTGGTGTCGCAGCCGGCCGATGTTCTGCCGCTGGTCTTGCCTTCATGGAGTGCACTTGGCCTTCTGGCTTCTTTAGAAATAAAGAAAGGCGCCAACCGCGTCCATTTCTGAATTGTGGCCGTCAGGGGGGCCAACTAAAAGTGGTTCACCTGTATGGCATAGGTGCCACATTGACCCAGAGGTCCATCCACGGGTGGTGCTTGACCGCAAAAGAACTGCGGTCCATTGTGGGCGGCCACAAAAATTGCGGTCCATATGGTGTATCGATCCAGGCAGCAAGCAGCGGAAGTACAGGCCCACAACTGCAGAGCCAGCACCTCTCTCTCCTCTCTCTCTGCCCCAAAGCCAGATCCTCGGAGGTGGGAGACAAAAGAAGACAAGTGAGTAAGGTGGTAAGGGCGCAAAAGTGCACGCAGTACTAGGTAATGCACACTGGGGGCACATGGGAACCAGGTGAGACAGGTACGTTCCTACCGTACGCCCCCCCCCCCCCCACCAGGTAACCTACATTGCCCCTCCCTTACCCCTTACTGTATCCACAAAACACAACACTACCCATAAACATCTACTTTACACATCACCAACGTCCCTACTGTCTTCCCCGTTCCTCCCATAAACCAAATTCGTCTTCTCTCCCTCCTAACCAATCAAATTTGCCATTTCCAACTCTCATCAAAATCTGCCATCTCCAACTCAACATCAAAATCTGCCATCACCAATTCATCATCAGTCCCTCCTAAGGAGGGAGAGATGGAATCACCCCAATGTCTTATCCACGTCGTGATGCGTCTCACAAATCCAAACAGCAATTCTCATTTCCTGCAACACAAAACAAAGAAAACACAGGTGTGGAGTCATCATCATCACCTCAGGTAAGTGGCTGCGTATGATGCGACAGGTTCATCAATCCTAACTATTTCCTAAATGACTTTAACAACTTTACATTACCCGGGGTCTTTCTCCTGCCAAACCATTGGCCCTCATTACTCTATGTGGTTCGAAGAACCAAAATCCCATTGACCATCTGTGGTGCACACCATCAATTTGGGTCTCACTCCCCGATTCAACACTCGGTGCCCCCGCACAATTTCGGTGGCTGGGTCGTGTGACGCTCCCAGCTGGTCCGCCCACCTGCACACCTCCACCACTGTTGTTGCCTACCGAGCTCACCTGCTCCCCACCCTAACCTAACTAACTGGGGAAGGCCCTCTCGCACTCTCACCCCCTCAGTGCCCTCTCTGGCACGGGCTGCCCGATCCACACCCGGGATCCTCAGGCACCCACTGACACTAACGGCTCCCAGAGCCCACCTGCGGCCTCACCTGGCCGACATCTAACAGTGGCGGAGTGCCCAACCATTCACACTCATACTAACAGGCCACACGACCAGCCAATTTCACCACACCAATGCACCCATCCACAATACCATTCTGCAACCGCACCACAAATGCCAATATCCAACCACAATTTACCTATACCTTCCAACTATTCTTTAAACTACCCTCCCCGGGTACTCGTGAAAAGGAGGTCCACGCTTCCCCCATCCACACCTTCGCACCATGCACACCACTCCCTACCACTTACTCCAACTCTCTCCACACCACTCATTCTCTGCTCCATATGTTCCACACACCTGTACTTGCACACCTGTGCTCTCATACTTGGTGCCGCCTGCACCCTTCTCTCCCCCAAGCGCATTCGCGCTGATCCACAACACTCACTACTCACCATGACACTCATCCGCAATGCTCTCTCATTCATCACTTGTACACTCACTACTCATACACTGCTCCACACACCTGTCCAGTTGCACACCTGTGCAATCACACCTGTTCAATCCTCAAACACACGGCATCATCTCATCGAACTACTCCCCTCTGAAACTTGCGCTTCCCAGTCACCCCTTTAAACTATTGCGCTCCCACGTCATTATCAAACACTAAGCTACTACGTCCCCACTACAGGTACCAGTCACTATCTAAACCTTAACGTTACCTAATGTCATCTTCGCTAGATCCCTACACACAATATCCTAACCCACCCGGGCTAGTTTTCACTGCCATACACCCCATAATCTATAGCGCATTTGCCCCCACAGTTTGTGAGGGATGACAGAGTTGCCATCCCACCACATCGGGCATCCCCCACTACCAATTTTGCACATCAAATTTCAACAAATCAAAAATTTGCCAATCACTACCCATCATCTGCCAATCATTACTGCCAATCCTTTGCCAATCATCAAATTTTGTTTTTCGAATTTCGGGGCCAAAACACTATCCTCGTCATTACAGTCTACTTACTAATGCCTCTCGGTGCGCCAATTCACTTCCACAGCCCGGCTTCGTAAAGCCGAGCAATGAATGCGGGTTCTTTGGTGCCGGCGGCTGGATGCGTCCGGCACTCGGTGCAGGGACGGGGGCTTACCCGTGCCGAGATCCCACGCACCACCTCGGCGCGGAGCCATCCAATTGCCCGATCTCGACCTGCCGGAACGTCTCAATAAAAAGTGGTCGCCATGACGACCCTTCCTATCGGGCTGCCCGCTCCGCCTAGTGGAGCACGGACGCGGCCGTTCCAAGCGAGGCCCAGCGTGGATCACGTACGGCGGTCCTTTCGAACCCGCCGTGGCTCGGATCCCCGCTGGTTCTCGCGGCACGCACCGAGGGCCCGTTTCGGCTTTAAGTCGCTCTAACCGCTAACCCGGTTACCGTCGATGCCTCACCTGCATGCTTACATGCATACGCTACCCCTTTCTTGCTCATACATCCAGCCGTTTCCCTGCTCTTGGTCATTGCACCTTCTCTTACACACCCAGGTACACTCATTCCACTCACAGACGTGGTCACAAACCTGACCACCGAACACCTTGGAACACATTCGTCGCTCGCACACCTCACCAACACACCTCTTCGCGCCCCCTCCTCGGTCACCTCCTCTGTGACAATCACAGGTGTGCTCTCACTCGCACACCCAACCACGTGCCTCACGACCAATTCCAGCGTGCATTCCCACACACGCTCTACCATTCCAGGTGTGCTTCCTTCCATTCCAGGTGTACATCCTCTCTCACCTGCCACAACCAACTCATGCTCCGTGTCACTCTTACTACTCTCACCTCCACTCTCGGTTGCGCACTCACCCTTACTCTCGACAGCGCACTCTTTCCTCATGCACCCGTCCGTTACACACTTTTCTCGCGCATCCTCTTGCGCACACTCTCCCGTTACTTCCGCCGTAACACTCACCACAGGCGTACACTCTTTCGTTACATCCTCTGTTACACTCATCACAGGCGTGCATGCTTCCGTTACATCCTCTGTAACACTCCTCACTACGCGCTTCCATGTGCTCCCTCGCACACGCGCTACAACCAACTCACTCTCGACAGCGCACTCACTCCTTGGCGCGCACTTTTTCCTCACACACCCCAGAGTCGGACTTTCTCGCACACCTCCTTTTTCGCACACCAGACCTGTCGCACACTTCACCAACGGCCTCTCACGAACACCCGGGTCCATCTCGACCCCCAAGCTCATTAAATCACCTGGCGCATCATACGCACGACCATATTGGTCACCACTTACACCGGGTCCTCTTTCTCTTCGCTTCTCCCCCATCACCTGCGAATCCCTCATCCGGTTAATGAGCACATCATCACGATCCGAACACAGACTTTGGACCAATTCTTTTACTTCCTCTTTGATCTCTTTCTTATCCCCTCTCCGTCGCTTCTTAATTTCGCTTACCCCTTCTTCCACTTCTTCTAATTTCTGCTTCACCTCTTTTATTTCCCGGTGCGTCTCCTCAAGCTCGTCCTCTAAGGCCACCTTGACCGTTTCTATGTGCGTCCTCACCTGCCGGTCCTTCGTCTCCATTACCTGTGTCACCTCGTCCAACCTCATTGTCAGTCCCTCACGTACCATCTGACATTGCCTCTGTGTCGCTATCAAGTCATTTTTTAGGTCGTTTTGTGTCGCTTTTAACCCTCCTATTACCGCAGTGTTCCTTTGAACCTGCTCCCCCAACTCCTTTTGTCCCACTGTCAGTTGTTCTACTCCCAGCGTCAACTCCTCTATACCACCTTGCAATTTTACAGTCCCCTTTCTCACCTCCTTCTCCATGCGCTCCTCACAGTGCCTCACCTCCTCGCGCACTCCTCCGACCTCCTCACTCACACCTCTTCTGATCTCCTCTCCCATCACTTGCATCTCCTGCCCAGATGCCACCCTCATCTGCTCCATTTCCTCCCTTGTGAGCATCCAATTTAGTTTCTACCCCCATTCTGACCCCCTCTATCTGCTGCCCCATTTTTTTAACTTCCCTTTCCGCTTGGTTCCTCATGTCCCTCAATTTGCCTTCCATACTGTTTTCTAACCCCTCTAACCCCTTTTTCATCCCTTCCATTTGATTCTCTTGAGCGGCCATTCTGTTTTCTACCCCCGTTAACCCATGTTTCACCCCTTCTATTTGATTCTCTTGAGCGGCCATTCTGTTTTCTACCCCCGTTAACCCATGTTTCACCCCTTCTATTTGATTCTCTTGAGCGGCCATTCTGTTTTCTACCCCCGTTAACCCATGTTTCACCCCTTCTATCCCATTGTCTAACCCCTCTAATTTAGCTTCCAGCCGTTCCCCCATTTCTCCCATTTTGCCCCCCATTCTGCCCCCCAATCGCTCACTATCAGCCCTCATTTGCTCACTCTGAGCATCCATCCGGTTCCCCATTACCCCCATCATTCTGCTTTCCATTTCTTCGCTATTCTTGTCCATAAGGGCCTTCATTTGTATCAAAAAAAGGTTCAAATCCACCAGCGGCGCTGCTACGGTCGCGGGCGCGGTCGCCGTAGCCATGTGCGAGGCGCCATTTTGCGCGCCCGTAACCTCGTGCGCGAGGACGCCATTTTGCGAACCTGCCGCCCTCACTGCTTCGCTCTCCTCATGTCCCTCAATTTGGTCCTGGATCGACCCTGCCTCACTCTCCTCTACCGGAACCCAGCCGTCTTGATCTCCCATAGCGCGACTTTCAAAATTCGGGTTTTTTGTAAAACAAAATCAAATTTCGGTTACTTGTAATTTTGAGCGCGTTAAGCGCGCTTCGGGTCCGTATCTCACTCCCAGACACCAATTGTTACGGACACGGTTTAGATGTTATTTACCGAGCGGTGGTATTGCCGCGACCGAACAGTTATTCCCCGACTAGACCCCGATTCCACCCAGACGTTGACCAAATCGCGCTA